>NW_015389196.1:21190-73175 GCF_001527695.2 Protobothrops mucrosquamatus | reverse complement strand
GAGGGGGAGAGGAACCACCTTCTATTTTGCTTGTCAAGCTAAAAAGAAGAGGGAACGTGGTAAAAACTTCATTCTTGATGGAGGAAGAATTTTGCAGTTTCATTAATGCTATTATTTCTAATCTAGACATATAATGATCAACAAAACAAGATTTAAAAATAAATAAATAAATGAAAGAATGAATAAGCTGCATAAAAGAAGCCACAGAGGAACAAAGTAAAATTTGTGAGAATATATAAATGCATGTTTAACTTAAAAAAAGGTACAGACACTTTAAACATCCATAACTAATACATTTGTTCAAGAATATACTTGTATAGATCAAGTAATCTATTAGGAACCAGTATGTTGTTTAATTAAAAATGGAGACAATTTGAACTAGCCTGTCTTAATTAAAAGATTCTTCAAGATTCTCCTGCTGTTTTGTTCTCCAGTATTTTTCTATAATAAATCTTGTGTTAAGAATAAAAATAGATGTAATTTATTGTGTTGTATCGTTTTATCTTTCCAGCAAAAAGTAGAATAGAATAGAATAGAATAGAATAGAAGAGAAGAGCTGGAAGGGACCTTGGAGGTCTTCTAGTCCAGCCCTCTGCTCAAGCAAGAGATCCTATAACGTGTCAGACAGGTGGATGTCCAGTCTCTTCCTAAAAATCTCCAATGATGGAGCACTCACGATTTCTGGGGGTAAGCTGTTCCACTGGTTGATTGTCCTCACTGTTAGGAAATTTCTCCTTAGTACCAGGTTGCTTCTCTCTTTGGTCAGTTTCCAACTGTTGTTTCTCGTGCTTCCATCTGGTGCTTTGGTGAACAACCTGCCCCCTTCTGCCTTGTGGCAGCCCCTTAGATACTGGAACACTGCTATCATGTCTCCCCTATTTTTTCTTTTCCTTAGACTAGCCCAGGCATGTCAAACTCGCAACGTCATGTGACGTGTGACATATTAGACCTTTTTCTCCATTGCTGGCAATGGGGTGGGTGCGGTTTCCTGGTGATGTGTCCGGCCCGCGGGCCGGAAGTTTGGCACCCCTGGACTAGCCAGACCCAAATCCCGTAGCCATTCTTTGTATGTTTTAGTCTCCAGGCCCCTGATCATCTTAGTTGCTCTTCTTTGAATTGTTTCCAAACTCTCAACATCTTTTTTGTGGTATGGTGACCAAAATTGGCTACAGTATTCTAGGTGTGGTCTTACTAGGGCTTTATAAAGTGGTAATAGTACTTCTCGTGATCTTGATTCTATGCCTCTGTTTATACAATCCAGGATTTTGTTAGTTTTTTGGTTGCTGCTGCATACTGCTGGCTCATAGTCAAGTGATCGTCCACCAGGATTCCAAGGTCCCTCTCACAATTACTGTTTTTGAGCCAGGTCTCGCCCAATCTGTATTTGTGCCTTTGGTTTTTCCTGCCTAAATGTAAGACTTTGCTTTTCTCCACATTGAAACTCATTTTGTTGGATAGGGCCCATTGTTCAAGTTGGTCAAGATCTTTTTGGATCCTGTATTTGTCTTCTGGGGTATTGGCTACTCATGCTATTTTGGTGTCGTCTGCAAATTAGATGAGTTCCCCTTCTATTGTCTCATCTAAGTCATTGATGAAGATATTGAAGAGTACTGGGCCTAATATGGAACTTTGTGATACCCCACTGTTTATTTCTCTCCATGTGGATGTAGTGCCATTGAGGATTACTCGTTGATTACAGTTTGTTAGCCAGTTATAGATCTATCTGGTAGTGATGTGTCTATCCCACCTTTTCTTAGTTTACCAAGGAGTAGGTTGTGGTCTACCTTGTCAAATGCCTTACTGAAGTCTAAGTATACTATGTCCACTGAGTTTCGCAGGTCTACTAGTTTAGTTACAGTGAAAATAAGTAAATAAATAGCATTACCATATGAATGAGAAAATGTACAAATTTCATCATAATCGCTCTTACATATTTGAAGACTTTGATTAAGTTATTGCAACTATAAGGTGCAATAATCAATTTCATAATCAATTCCTAATTACTCACTAATTTTAGACAATATTACATTATTCTTTTATATAATAAAGTGCTCAAGGGATGTTTGGAGATGTTTATGTGTATTCAGGACATAATTGTCAGTATTGTGGAGAGGGTGGGTAGCAATCTAACATTTGGTGATAAAACTGATAATCATCATCAGTTTTTTTATCAGTTTACCACTGATTTAGCTTCCACAAATCTTTAGTTGTATATTGTCCTATAAAGTCAGGAGAAAGGCTAAGACCTCCATACAGATTTGATATAATACTGCATGAAATCACTGGATAAGGTTGCTTTCAGTATGGGTGAGTTATCATCAGTACCCCATATATACTCAGCTGTAGATCTGGACCACTGTCTAATCAAATGATTCTATCAAAGTCCTTCCCCGTGTCGTGTCTGAAAGCAGAGGAAGCCCCACCCTGGCAAGATTGGAGTAACTGTGGATGCAGGTGGTCTCTGGATCCAGGGACTTTCCATTTCTTCTTCCATCTTTGTGAATGGATTGCACTTCTGCAGAAAAAAATGTTGCACAGTTTTGGGAGTCTTCCTGGATTCACCACACCTGTAAGAAAAACAGGTGCCAGATGTGTCAGAAAGGATTCTACACAGATTTATCATTTGTATCAGCTGTACCTATTGCTGACTGAGGGAGTCAAAAAGGTCCTTTTCATGATCACCCATGCCTTGGTTACTTCAGATTGTGGACTACTACAGTGTGCTTTATTGCTCTTGAGGACCACCTGGAAGCTTCAGCTGATCCAAAATGCAACAGTAGATGCAGTTATAGGCATGCTAGAATATTATCCTGTGGTGCATATGTTTCAGCTTGTGTAAGCTCTACTGGTTACCAGGGCACAGTTCAAGGTGCTGATTATCACTGTAAAACCTTCCATAGCATAGTAATAGCAATAGCACTTAGACTTATATACCACTTCACAGTGCTTTACAGCCCTCTCTAAGCGGTTTACAGAGTCAGCATATTACTCCCAACAATCTGGATCCTCTTTTTGCTGACCTCACAAGGATGGAAGGCTGCGTCAACCTTGAGCCAGTGAGAATCGAACTCCTCGCAGTCGTCAGAATAAGCCTGCAAATACTGCATTCTAACCACTATGATACTATGATGGACTCTGTCTCTCCCTTTGCTGTTCATTCTGTAAGATCAAACAGAGAAGTTCCATCTATTAAACTGAATGGAGAAGCATATCTTTTCTGCTGTGGCACATTCCCTTCGAAATAACATAACAGCCCAAGCCTTTCTTTGTTTTAAACAAGCTTTGAAGACCTGTCCCCCCCCCACCCCAAGGCTTGGGGGCTAGAGTAGAAAGTGAATTTCTTTGCGAGCATGGTTTATACTTTTCTGTTAGGAGGACCATCTGCTTCTTGTTTCACTTGATGCTGTTCTGTATCTTAGTTTTAATTTTGTACACCACTTAGAATTATCAAGAAGTTGTACAACTTTAGAAACATGAAAAATGAAGAAGTACATTCCAAAACCTATTATTAAATCTAGACCATCCAGAAGCTTACTGTTTCATATTTTCCTTTTTAGAATGTACGTAAATATGTTTCCAAAATTGATTTAAAAAACCCACATATGTGGGATCAATTCTTTAATACCAGGAGAGTAAATTTGTTTTCTTTCATAAAATAATTCTTTCTGCCAAAGTGCAGGCTGGATAGAGCCAAATTATTTATATAATGTAAGATCCCATATTTTGGGAGTAGAATTTAGCATGATATTTATATTTTTAACATTATAATTTCCTCAAAGCTATAGTTGAAAAGGAACCATTGTTGGAGATGATCAAATTAGATGAGTCATTGAGCCCTCAAAATTTCTTCCATTGGTAGCATAAGAAATCAGATAGTCAAGCTATTTACAATTTTCTTACTGATTCCAATAAACATGAAACAAGGTTTCCTTTTTTTCTGTCTTAAATTATAAGAGAGAGATTTTCTGTTTTTTAAATTTTGGCTCCACTGATTTTTCAAAATTAGATATCTAATTCCTTATTCCATGTGTCATGGATGTTACCAATCTTATTTTTTTAGTTTAATATAAAACAAAAATTGTTGATTTCACTTCAAAGACAGGGCATTTCTTAAAGCTGCTAGAATTCCAGGTATCTTTGACATTGGATATTATTTTGTCAGACATGTTTTAATTATATATACTGCTAATAAAAGTATTTAAGTAATATGTTTTTAGAAGCCTATTTCAGAGAAGCATCTGAAATCTTATATATACATATATACATATACACATACACATACATATATGCCTGCAAAACATGCTCCTAGATTGGAGTGAAACGCAGAACAGATTGATTTATATTTGGTAGACCGGGTGCTCCACCCAACAGATAAGATATATAGATATACATATACATATATATACACACACATATATAGACAGTAGTTAAGCACAGCTCCACAACATATGTTTAGTTTGATTCCATGCTGGTTGAGTTATTTCTTTGGCTCAGTCTCTGTGCTTTAGCAAAGATAAAAACGAAAGTGTTTCTTGCAGGATTTTATAACTCGTATTATTCAATAGCTGTTTTACAACAAGACAAACATTCCCATCTAAAATGTTAGGTTGACCCTGTGATACTTTGTAGAGTGTGAGAATTCTTCACTATTAACTGAAAATTCTCCCATTTATGCTTGAGCATCGCAGTCGGTGACTTCTCTTGAACAGCTAATTAGTCCGATTATTCCACAGATGCATAGGTTTACCACAAAGGTTTTTCTCGTAGTTTATCAAACGGATCATTCTCTTTGGGAATGTTGCAACCTGACAGGCTTGGAATAGTAACACAATCATCATTCTCCATCCCCATCTCACCTCTGTTGGAAGGGCGGGCGGGGGGTGGGGGGGGGAAGAATGCAGGGGAATAAATTGTGAGTGGTTTGGAAAAAAATCTGGATTTGATCCATTTGGCAATTGGGGGGTTGGGAAATATCCAAAAATGTGCACCTTTCAAAGTCTGGATTGTTGAAATGCCAAATAAACCACTGGATTCAGGTAATAAGCATTCTGGAGAAGATTACAAGAAATAAGCTTCCTTCCCTCTCATTGGCTTCCAGTCAGATTGTGTGTTGGGTGTTTTGTGTGTGTTTTGTGAGGTTGATAAATTTGCTACAGTTTTTGTAGTGTTTGAAATGTACCTTAAACTCATGAAAGTCTTAGGTAAGTTTTATTGGGACTGTGATCCTTGCTTATATCTATGTTGCAACAGTGTTGTCTGCTTGTTTATTAGTATTTGAGTGGAATTTTCAGGAAGAAACAACAGTAAAAATTTCTATTCATAATGCTCCTAAAGTAACTACATAGCTACTACTTATCCCGTGGTATGCTATGCTATGCTATGCTACGCTACCCTACGCTACGCTACGCTACCCTACCCTACCCTACCCTACCCTATCCTGTCCTATCCTATCCTATCCTATCCTATCCTATCCTATCCTATCCTATCTTGTGTCTCTTTAGCCTAATCCCTTATTTAAAATTTCTGTCTTAAACACTAATATATTTAATATTTTTTTAAAAAAATATTACATAAAAGAGTCACCCCGTTTTCTTCTACTCAAGATTTTTAAATGCTTGGAGAAAGAAAAAAAACTTCTTGTTTATCTTGACAAAACCTGGACCCTATCATTGCAATTGCAGGCAAAGCTGCACCACTTAGGCATTCCCCAGTTTTCTCATAAAGTTTTGCAACAGTAATTCCCCCCCGAATACAACTAGTCCTCGACTTAACAACAGTTCATTTAGTGACCATTCAAAGTCACAACGGCACTGAAACAAAGTGACTTAGGATGGTTTTTCACACTTACGACCATTGCAGCATCCTCGCGGTCACGTGATCGAAATTCAGACTCTTGGCAACTGACTCAGATTTATGACGGTGGCAGTATCCTGGGGTCATGTGATCACCTTTTGTGACTTTCTGACAAGCAAAATCAGTGGGGAAAGTCAGATTCGCTTAACAACCATGTTACTAACTTAACAACTGCAGTTATTCGCTTAACAACTGTGGTAAGCAAGGTTGTAAAATGGGGCAAAACTCCCTTAACAGTCTCACTTAGCAATAGAAATTTTGGGCTCAATTGTGGTCGTAAGTCGAGAACTACCTATACAGCAGTCCTGTGTTCCTATAGCAATTCTTCACTTGAAACAGTTGGGTGATAACCCAATTGATCTGGACTAGAAAATTCCCATTAAGCTAGACTAGATCTTTGAGTTCTGGGCTTCTCTTATGCATGAAAACTGCCTGGGTGACTTTGAGACAGTCAAACTGTCTCTCGGCCCTGTCACTTTACAGGGTTGTTGCAGGGAAAACAGGAGACAGGAACATTATGTGCACCAGCTTCAGTTGTCAAAAATAAAGACAGAACATCAATCTAATAATAAATCAATCAAAGGAATCTCTTACTGAACGAACATGTATACGATTCCATTTTCAGTATGATTACCGGACCACTGTCCATTCCAGAATCAGACTTTTCCCCCAAAACAGGGGGAAAAAATGGAATAAGGGAATTCTGACTGAAAGAGTAGAGCAGTCAAAGATATCTTCTTTCTCCTTTTCTGAATTAGCAAAGCAGGGCAGTGTAATCACCGGGGTGCTGATCGTTATTTATTTTTATTTATCTATTTGTCAAACTTATATGCCACTCATCTCGTTATTCAAAGTGACCCTTGGGCAGCTTGCAGTGCAATTAAAAATAAAAATGTCAGAACGAGTATAAATATAAAAACCAAATTTAAAAATGACAAGAGTTAAGTGAGCACCAGAAAGACTAGAAAGTAGCCGATCTTTTTGGCGTTGAGCAGGGAGCAAGCCCAGCAACCTTCACATTCACACCCCTGACGTGCATTTTTCTACCCTTGCAAAAGTTTTTGCCTACTTCCTAGCCCGTGCAAGGATCCCATCCCAAAGCCTAAGACTCTTTCAACTCCAGCTAATATTTACTGAGCAGTGATGAGTGTTCTCTGGTGTTTCCCTCAGCAGTTTGGAGCACCCTGGAGCTTCCAAGCCTCCGCTAAGCTCCTCCAATATGACATCACGGATTTTGCTACGACAGCAGCTCATGCGTGAGCAAATGCAGGAACAAGAACGCCGAGAGCAGCGACAGAAGCAGCAGGCAGCTCAGTTCATGCAGCAGAGAGGGGCTGTGAGTCAGACACCTGCCATCAACGTCAGCCTCCCCTCCAGCCACCCTCCTGCGACTCAGGTGCCAATGGAAGTCCTGAAGGTAGGCGACTTCTCGGATTTGAGAAGGTGGTGGAAGTTTGTTTCCATTAGTGCAAAGCTTTCCAAAATTGTTTCGGGCAGTAATGACGGAGTTTACAAAAAAAAAAAATATCTTCTCATCAGTTTTGCTGTCCCTGTGCATCTTGTGTTGCAGCTTTCCCAGGAAAGGTTCATTTCACTAGGCAAGGAATGGAGCTGTGTGTTTTTCTTTATTAAGGGCATTTCCCCCCCCCAAAAAGGAACCCTCCTCCCCCTTTCCCAATGGATATGAAACATGCTCGCCGTCTTGAAAACTGCTATCTTATTTCAGACCCCTAAAAAACATCATCAAAATAGTTTTCAAATTCTTTAACGTTGGTGGAATCATCTTTTTGGTTAATGTATAAGTATATGTGCATTTATACACGCATAAATACATATACATGTGTGTGTATATACCCATCAAAAGCTTTTTTCAAAAACTAATATAGATCCTGCACAAAAGATTGTTTGAGAAAGGTTTAATATGGAATACGGTCCTTTGCTGTAAGCCATTAGTAATCCTGTTTTGCTCAAATGACTTTATTGTTATTTTTTTGATGACCATTCTGCTCCTTCTCCAACTTCCTAATAGTTAGGAAAGTTGTTTCTAAAATAGATAGAAAGTCAAACTTCTTTTTCCCTTCATAGAAACGAAATTAAACCAGTAACATTTCTTAAGCAACACTCAGTATTTGACACTAACAAAGGTAATTCCAAAATGCGAAGGGACACTGCCATTTTCAACCTTTTGCACTGTTTTACCTGCATCCTATACAAGCAATGTTGTCTTTACTTTTTGTTCTGGAGCTAATGTCATTGTAAACCCAACTGTGTTCCTCCATTTCGAAATACAATTGTATGGTGATGGTAGTCAAATCAATAGTAAAACAGAGTTTTAAAAATGAAATCTTAATTCTCAAATGCAAAGATAATTTAGCCAAACATTTTTTAGTCTGGTGCACTTCAGCTTTACTGAGGTATAATCCTCAGAATTTCCCAACTAGAGATCTGATGGATGCCAGAAAACTGAGTAAGTTCCTTGTCTTCTAAACTGTGACATGCCTATTTTAGGATTTGCTTCAGTTGTCATATGTTCTCATACCAAGATGGCAGGAAACTATGCTGTCAGGTTTCAACAGTCATAGTCAGATAGATGTCTGAGAGCTGCTAAAAAGGGGGAGAAAGTTGTATGTTGCCTAGGATCATAGATTTTCCATCTCTTTCCTCACTGATGTGTTTTGCAAAATTTAGGAAAAACTACCAATGGCTTTTGTGATAATAGCAATAGCACTTATATACTGTCCCATGGTTTTACAGCACTGTCTGAATGATTTACAATGTCAACATATTTCCCCTAATAAACTGGGTCCTCATTTTACTGACCTTGGAAGGATGGAAGGCTGAATCAATCCTGAACTGGTCAGGATCAAATTCCTGGGAGTGGACAGAGTTAGCCTGCAATACTGCATTCTAACCACTGTGCCATCACGGCTCCTAGTGTTGGGCAAGAGTTGGTCGGAATTGAGTTTTCAGTCTCTGTGTTGAGTCTTAGACAATGACTAGCATATTAGGTCCAAAGAGAATGTAAGTAGAATCAAGAAGGCCCTAGAACTCATAGAGTAAAGGAAGGAAATGATGAAAAGTTAAGGAACAGGGATAATATGATGCAGTTTTGTCTTAAATTGGAATGCAATAATGAAGGCAGAATTATGTAGTCATGGCAGAGCTTTATCTAATAGAATGCTGTGACTCTAAGCAAGAGACCTCATTTTAAAACAGGGAGCTCCGAAAAAATATCTGGGTTCCTAATATGAGAACTTAATTCTTATACAGACTGGAAAGCACAATTAACATTAAGATGTATTCTCCAGCTTAGCCCTCGTATCCAGTCATATAGAACAGAACAGAACAGAACAAAACAGAATAGAATTCTTTATTGGTCAAGTCTAGTTATTATTTTCTCTTGATCAAAATAACTATAGAAAATCATTTTCTGATTGTTCTAAAGATGCTTTTTCAAAAGGCAAGTGGACTTTGTTTTTTCTTTTGAAGATATTATCCAAGAAGCATCTTAAGTTCTGCTTCAATTCGCTTCTTGGATGAGAAGTGAAACGTATTCAAGAGGAAAAACAAAGGAAGTCCAGTTGCCTTTTGAAAAAGCATCTTTGGAACAACTGTGACCTGGATGACTGAGACAGTCATTGCTATGGAACTCCTATGAGTTTGATCAAATAGGGCCGCTTGGTTGTGATGTGAACAATAACATATTGATTTTGTCTTTTTTCAACTATTTTGCCCACAACGTTAGATTAAAAATGGGAAAAATGCAACCAATATTGCTAAATTTGACCTAAATGTTTATCATTTGCCTTTCAACTATTTCTCAAAGTGCAAACCAAAGGTGCTTTTTCAAGAGGCAACTAGGCTTTCCTTGTTTTTCCTTGAAGACATTTGGGCTCTCATCCAAGAAGTTCAACTGAAGAAGCTTCTTGGATGAGAACCCAAATGTCTTCAAGGAAAAACAAAGGAGGTCCATTTGCCTGTTGAAAAAGCACCTTTGGGATAACCATGACCTGGATGACTGAGAATCTCCATAGACATCTCTCTAGGTGCAAGTCTGATATTTTATTTCATTACTTGACCTTTTCTTTCATAGTATGTATTGTGTGTACACTTAGCTTTATGTGCATCTTTCCTGCTTCTTGTAACAAGGAATCACTCGAAGAAGTAATTATTAAAAACAATTATAAAATGTAATAATTTCTCAAAGAATTTAGAAGGTTCAGAATCATCTCTTTCTGATAAAACCAAAAGCCTTATTAAACAAAATTGCTTAAAAAATTTTATATGCAAAAATGCTTTTACTATGTGGACCATGAATGAGAAAGCTGTGTCTGATGGAGGAAAGATTGTCAGTTTTGTTATGATTCCTAAGTTATCTTGCGTTGGCTGCATCTGACTATATCTGCTGCAGTCCACAAGCCATTTAACTTTTATAAAGTAACTGTCATCATTCTACTCTAGGTTTTTTTTTTAAGGCCATCAACAGCTTCTCTGGTACAAGATAAAAAGGACAATGATCTGCCTCTTATTGCAGAAGTGTACCTCTTGAGGAAAAATAGCTAAGTTGTGATAAACAAATGAACCCCAGATTTCATGGAAATGTCTCCCAGGATAAGAGGCTCATTTCTGTGAAAATTTCAGTTAGTATAGAATATGGAAGGAAGAATACTAAATGTAAATGGACATTATGACTATATTAAACAAGTTTTATATAATCTTCCCTTTCTCCTATTGGCTTCTATCTCCAATTCAAGTCGCTGACATAAAGTATGTACCTCAATAATAACCCTGTAGCTCTTACAGAATCATGCCTGCTGCCTATTTTTTTATCCTATCAGGCCCAGACAGGCCTATCATCAGAAGCCTTTAAATAAATTTCAAAACATTGTTATGTTAAAGTCTGGGCTGCAATGGAACATCTTAATCTACCTCTGCTGTCTGTGCTGGGATCCTTTTTATATGATGTACTTTTAATCACTATCACTTTGACCTGGCCAAAGATACATTTTAGTATAAAACCGCTTCCCTGATGTACGTTCTATAGAGCAAATTCTTTCATTTCAGTTCACATAAGCAAGTAGCCCCCTGCCATTTGTGCCAAACCCCGGCTGATCTTTGAAGAAAGAAATAATGTGAGTAGCAGATGTAATTTTTTATCATCATCTTTTTTCTACTACATGATCCAAATAGGTTTCTTGGGTTTATTTAGGAGCCAGGTCAATGAAATAGTAGAAATGACAATGTGTACTATGGTGAAGGAAAATACAAACATAAGCTTATGGTTTTTTTCCCAGCAGTAACTGCATCCAAATTTATATAAAGTTTCTTATAACAAAAAAAGCTTCTTTCAACATGTAAAAAACAAGAAAAAAGTGAAGGAAACGATTGGTCCATTAGTGGGTGAAAGTGGCAAGAAGGTGACAAGCAACAGGGAGAAAGCAGAACTATTTAACTCGTTTTTTGCATCTGTCTTTACACAAAGGGAAAAAACAGACCAACCTATCAAAAATAGTGCCATAAAAAACAGTATAGAAACACAAGTTAAGATAGGCAAGAAAATGATAAGTGAGCACCTGTCCAGCCTAGACGAGTTCAAATCACCAGAACCAGATGGATTACACCCCAAGGTTCTCAAGGAACTGGCAGATGTGATCTCAGAACCACTGAACTATATTTTTCAAAGATCCTGGAGCGCTGGGGAACTACCAGAGGACTGGAAAAGAGCTGATGTAGTTCCCATCTTCAAAAAAAGGGGGGGGGGAAAGGACCCAGGAAATTACAGACCTATCAGCCTGACCTCAATACCTGGGAAGATTCTGGAAAAGATAATCAAACAACGAATCAGCGAACACCTACAGGCAAACAAAGTCATTACTAAAAGCCATCACGGGTTTGTCAAAAACAGATCATGCCAGACAAATCTTATTGCATTCTTTGACCAAGTGACAAAATTAGTGGACCAGAGGAATGCTGTGGATATAATTTACTTGGACTTCAGTAAGGCATTTGACAAAGTAGATCACAACCTACTACTTGATAAGATAGAAAAATGCGGGTTAGACAGCATCACCACCAGATGGATCCNCACGGCGGAAGGAGGGGAGATCCGGAATAATCCGGATCTCTGGGGGGAGTTCGTTCCACAGGGTGGGGGCTCCCACAGAGAAGGCCCTCCCCCTGGGGGTCGCCAGCCGACACTGTTTGGCCGACGGCACCCTGAGGAGGCCCGCTCTGTGGGAGCGTACTGGTCGATGGGAGGCAATCTGCGGCAGAAGACGGTCTCGAAGATACCCAGGTCCGATGCCATGGAGCGCTTTAAACGTGGTAACCAACGTGGTAACCAAACGTGGTAACCAAACGTGGTAACCAAACGTGGTAACCAAACGTGGTAACCAACGTGGTAACCAAACGTGGTAAACTTATATACTGTCCCATGGTTTTACAGCACTGTCTGAGTGATTTACAATGTCAACATATTTCCCCTAATAAACTGGGTCCTCATTTTACTGACCTTGGAAGGATGGAAGGCTGAATAAATCCTGAGCTGGACAGGATCGAATTCCTGGCAGTGGACAGAGTTAGCCTGCAATACTGCATTCTAACCACTGTGCCATCACGGCTCCTAGTGTTGGGCAAGAGTTGGTCGGAATTGAGTTATCAGTCTTTGTGTTGAGTCTTAGAAAATGACTAGCATATTAGGTCCAAAGAGAATGTAAGTAGAATCAAGAAGGCCCTAGAACTCATAGAGTAAAGGAAGGAAATGATGAAAAGTTAAGGAACAGGGATAATATGATGCAGTTTTGTCTTAAATTGGAATGCAATAATGAAGGCAGAATTATGTAGTCATGGCAGAGCTTTATCTAATAGAATGCTGTGACTCTAAGCAAGAGACCTCATTTTAAAACAGGGAGCTCTGAAAAAATATCTGGGTTCCTAATATGAGAACTTAATTCTTATACAGACTGGAAAGCACAATTAACATTAAGATGTATTCTCCAGCTTAGCCCTCGTATCCAGTCATATAGAACAGAACAGAACAGAATCAAGTCTAGTTATTATTTTCTCTTGATCAAAATAACTATAGAAAATCATTTTCTGGCTGTTCTAAAGATGCTTTTTCAAAAGGCAAGTGGACTTTGTTTTTTCTTTTGAAGATATTATCCAAGAAGCATCTTAAGTTCTGCTTCAATTCACTTCTTGGATGAGAAGTGAAACGTATTCAAGAGGAAAAACAAAGGAAGTCCAGTTGCCTTTTGAAAAAGCATCTTTGGAACAACTGTGACCTGGATGACTGAGACAGTCATTGCTATGGAACTCCTATGACTTTCTCTCTATCTATGATAGGTTTGATCAAATAGGCCACTTGGTTGTAATGTGAACAATAACATATTGATTTTGTCTTTTTTCAACTATTTTGCCCACAACGTTAGATTAAAAATGGAAAAAATGCAACCAATATTGCTAAATTTGACCTAAATGTTTATCATTTGCCTTTCAACTATTTCTCAAAGTGCAAACCAAAGGTGCTTTTTCAAGAGGCAACTAGGCTTTCCTTGTTTTTCCTTAAAGACATTTGGGTTCTAATCCAAGAAGTTCAACTGAAGAAGCTTCTTGGATGAGAACCCAAATGTCTTCAAGGAAAAACAAAGGAGGTCCATTTGTCTGTTGAAAAAGCACCTTTGGGATAACTATGACCTGGATGACTGAGAATCTCCATAGACATCTCTCTAGGTGCAAGTCTGATATTTTATTTCATCACTTGACCTTTTCTTTCATAGTATGTATTGTGTGTACACTTAGCTTTATGTGCATCTTTCCTGCTTCTTGTAACAAGGAATCACTCAAAGGAGAAATTATTAAAAACAATTATAAAATGCAATAATTTCTCAAAGAATTTAGAAGGTTCAGAATCATCTCTTTCTGATAAAACCAAAAGCCTTATTAATTTCAGTTAGTACAGAATATGGAAGGAAGAATACTAAATGTAAATGGACATTATGACTATATTAAACAAGTTTTATATAATCTTCCCTTTCTCCTATTGGCTTCTATCTCCAATTCAAGTCGCTGACATAAAGTATGTACCTCAATAATAACCCTGTAGCTCTTAGAGAATCATGCCTGCTGCCTATTTTTTTTATCCTATCAGGCCCAGACAGGCCTATCATCAGAAGCCTTTAAATAAATTTCAAAACATTATTATGTTAAAGTCTGGGCTGCAATGGAACATCTTAATCTACCTCTGCTGTCTGTGCTGGGATCCTTTTTATATCACTATCACTTTGACCTGGCCAAAGACACATTTTAGTATAAAACCGCTTCCCTGATGTGTTCTATAGAGCAAATTCTTTCATTTCAGTTCACATAAGCAAGTAGCCCCCTGCCATTTGTGCCAAACCCCGGCTGATCTTTGAAGAAAAAAATAATGTGAGTAGCAGATGTAATTTTTTATCATCATCTTTTTTCTACTACACGATCCAAATAGGTTTCTTGGGTTTATTTAGGAGCCAGGTCAATGAAATAGTAGAAATGACAATGTGTACTATGGTGAAGGAAAATACAAATATAAGCTTATGTTTTTTTTTCCAGCAGTAACTGCATCCAAATTTATATAAAGTTTCTTATAACAAAAAAAGCTTCTTTCAACATGTAAAAAACAAGAAAAAAGTGAAGGAAACGATTGGTCCATTAGTGGGTGAAAGTGGCAAGAAGGTGACAAGCAACAGGGAGAAAGCAGAACTATTTAACTCGTTTTTTGCATCTGTCTTTACACAAAGGGAAAAAACAGACCAACCTATTGAAAATAGTGCCATAAAAAACAGTATAGAAACACAAGTTAAGATAGGCAAGAAAATGATAAGTGAGCACCTGTCCAGCCTAGACGAGTTCAAATCACCAGGACCAGATGGATTACACCCCAAGGTTCTCAAGGAACTGGCAGATGTGATCTCAGAACCACTGAACTATATTTTTCAAAGATCCTGGAGCACTGGGGAACTACCAGAGGACTGGAAAAGAGCTGATGTAGTTCCCATCTTCAAAAAAAGGGGGAAAAAGGACCCAGGAAATTACAGACCTATCAGCCTGACCTCAATACCTGGGAAGATTCTGGAAAAGATAATCAAACAACGAATCAGCGAACACCTAGAGGCAAACAAAGTCATTACTAAAAGCCATCACCGGTTTGTCAAAAACAGATCATGCCAGACAAATCTTATTGCATTCTTTGACCAAGTGACAAAATTAGTGGACCAGAGGAATGCTGTGGATATAATTTATTTGGACTTCAGTAAGGCATTTGACAAAGTAGATCACAACCTACTACTTGATAAGATAGAAAAATGCGGGTTAGACAGCATCACCACCAGATGGATCCGTAGCTGGCTGACCGGTCGTACTCAGCATGTGGTCCTCAATGGAACCGCATCTACATGGAGGGAAGTGTGTAGTGGGGTGCCCCAGGGCTCTGTTCTGCGCCCAGTGCTCTTCAACATCTTCATCAACGATCTGGACGAGGGGATAGATGGGGAACTCATCAAATTTGCAGACGAAACCAAGCTGGCAGGAATAGCCAACACTCCAGAAGACAGGCTTAAGATACAGGAGGATCTGGACAGACTTGAACACTGGGTGCTATCTTACAAAATGAAATTCAATGGTGAAAAAAGTAAGGTTCTACATTTAGGCAAGAAAAACCAAATGTACAGGTATAATATAGGGGGTACCTTGCTCAATAGTAGTAACTGTGAGAGGGATTTCGGAGTCCTAGTGGACAATCATTTGAATATGAGCCAGCAGTGTGCTGCAGCTGCCAAAAAAGCCAACACAGTGCTAGGCTGCATTAACAGAGGGATAGAATCAAGATCACGTGAAGTATTAATACCACTTTACAATGCCTTGGTAAGGCCACACTTGGAATACCGCATCCAGTTTTGGTCACCACGATGTAAAAAAGATGTTGAGACTCTAGAAAGAGTACAGAGAAGAGCAACAAAGATGATTAGGGGACTGGAGACTAAAACATATAAGGAACGGTTGCTGGAATTGGGTATGTCTAGTTTAAGGAAGAGAAGGACGAGGGGGGACATGATAGCAGTGTTCCAATATCTCAGGGGCTGCTACAAAGAAGAGGGAGTCAAGCTATTCTCCAAGGCGCCTGAAGGCAGGACAAGGAGCAACGGGTGGAAACTAACCAAAGAGAGAAGCAACCTAGAACTAAGGAGAAACTTCCTGACAGTTAGAACAGTTAATCAGTGGAACAACCTGCCTCCAGAAGCAGTGAATGCTCCAACACTGGAAGTTTTTAAGAAGAAACTGGACAGCCATTTGTCCGAAATGGTATAGGGTTTCCTGCCTGAGCAGGGGGTTGGACTAGATGACCTCTAAGGTCCCTTCCAACTTTATCATTATTATTATTGTTATTAAGAACTGTGGATATTATGGCTTATTTTTGCTGGACATGATGCAAATGAAATCTTTCCCAATTTGGCTTTTTTGATCACAGCAGATTCTAATTTTATTACACACACACAAATTTATTGTATAAAATAATGCACAGACTAGTAAGCAAATACACATATACAAACACACACACACTTACTAGTCCATGCACTGGAAGGCCTTCTGACAACAAGATTCTGCTTCTTACTTTATTTTAGTACAGGTAATGCAGTATTTAAGGTGTTGGATTGGGAATGAATTCACTGTCAGTCGTGGAAGCTTACTTCCACGACTGTAGGTGCCTTTGGTTCAATCATTCTCTCTCATAGGAGATATTATGGGGTGAAATTGAAGGAATGAGTGAAAAGCATAGTGCCGTAAGAAAGATGGGATATAAATTAAAAAAAACAAGTATTTTTACTTCTTTGGTTATTTAATTACAATATTTATTTTTTAAATGGAATTCTGAAGTATCCTCCTTATGTAGTAGAGATATTTGAAGGCCTAAATTTTGCATTCTCCTTTTGACTTGCATACATCATTCTTTCATAAATTCCCACATTTCGCCTGCAATGCCCTATGACCTGGATTATCCATGGAATCTGTGGAAAGGGAAGAGTTGTGGAATGAAAGAACATGCTTTTGGCAAATGTTAGAATCGGCGGAATTCAGTGATGCTCTGCTGAATACTCATGACTTTTAGCCCATACCTCTGGGTGTGTAAATCACTGCAAATATTTTTATGTGCATTTTTGAAAAAAGAAAATAGTTTTGGAGATGTGCATTTTCCCTGTGACCTTGTATGAAAAATAGGATAAAAATTCTTAAATAGTCATTGGGTCGGTAGACTTTTGGAGAAAATGCAGCGTAGGGCCCAGATTAATTGATGTGTGAAAAAGCCTCAAAAATGGGATCATAGCCTTAAAGCCAAAGAATTGAGATTAGTGACCCATACATACATAGGAATGTTCTTGCCTTGTTTCTCTTTTGGCCCCTTAAGTATACCTGGAAGCTGTTTCTAAAATTCAAAGTAATCTCTGGATAGTAATGAAAGCAGTTGGGAAAATGGCAACCAGCGAGGAAGAACAAAGCCACATGATTATTTTTTTTTGTAAATCATTAAGTTATATTTGTCTGTATGTTGTGAAGTGTGATGGCAAATGAAAGAAAAGAAAGAATCATGTTGCAATTCTAAGGAGATATTAGTTTGAAAATATTTTGATTTAGATTGGACAAGTTACAATGAGAAATGTTTCATATAAACACTTCCCCTAATTATTTGCTACATCCTTGTTATTACATTTGATGGTCTATTTGACAGCTAAATATTCATTGTCACATTTATATCATATTACCGTGCTTTTGTAGAGCAGAATGGGCATGATGTGGCTTATTCAGTCTTTTTCTCTTTAGTGAGATGTGTAAGATATATTTGATTTCATCTAGCCAGGACTCCTGACTCCTGAGAGGTAAATCTTTTTAAATAAGAGATTCCTAGATTTCACTTTGAAAGGTAATGCAGTAATGAACTAATCTAATAAGTGTGGAAAATCTTGTTTATAATTATATCAATTAGAGAGGATGTAATTAAAATTATAAAATAAACAGAACTTTGAAATTTAGCAAAAATATAAATCATACATTCTGTGAAGTGCATTTTGTAAATATACATGGAAAGGGGAAAAGGGCCCCAGTTATGACTCCTATGCCAGAATATCCCTGGTCATTATCTCTGGATTTTTTTTTTTTAATCACTGTTCTGTTTTGAAAGGCAGAAGATTAGTAGAAGGATTTGTGAGTTCCCTTAACTCACATCAGGAAGCAAATTAATTTCTCTATCAGCCTTATGAGTGTTTGGAAGTAGAACCTGACTTGATCCCAGTTAGAGAAGTAATAATATCATGCAAAGAATGTAAGCCTGTAAAGTGTAGATTCCTTACCGTCATCTTAAAAAAAAGAGAGAGAGAGATGCAAGGATTACGAGAAGGCATGTTAATGAGGCTGTGCTATGCCAGCTAGCGGATTTGTAGAAAATGGTATTCTGCCACTAATAAAGCAGTGGGGGAAAAAAATACATACATCTATTCTATATCTGTTTTTCTTCTCCAGTTTGAAACTCTAGTTTATCTGTTTTAATTTTCAGATAGATCTCACTAACATTTAAGGAGATTTATAGCTATACTCTGTTTAATAGTAAGTGCATTGAGAACCCAATAAATAGACACACGCTCATACAAGCACATAATCAAGGCTGCAGTTCTATATATAGTTATCAAGGGTAGGATTGTATTACAAATAAATATTGTGCATTTGGTGTCAATGAAAAAAAGTCATAAAAATGTTAACACAGATGAACAGTTCCTACTTTGTTAATTCCATCATAAAATAAAATTCCATCATAAAATTTATTAAAAAATTAATATTTTTTTCTATTGCTATATACATTTGTATATTTTTCCCTTGCATGTTTGCAATTCCTTCGGTAATGAAGGTGGCTAATAATAAATTGATTGCATGATATTTTACTCTAAAGCATTGTACTTTTGTGTGTATTTACCCAATTTACATTTTCATGTAAATTTTTTCATGGGGGGGAGAGAGGGAGAGGCTGCTTTTTAAAACTATGGATTGAACTACAAATAATGTGCAGATTCTAACACGTGTGTCCGTTCTGATTGTTCTGTAAGATTCAGGTGAGGTGGGCTGATTCAACTTGGGAAAAAATTTGAGAAGCAATTAATAATTTTCTTTTCACTCAAGGAGTCCAAGGAAGAATGTAGTCATATAGGTTTTCCTGTGAATAATTTTTTATTTTCCTAGTTAAATAAAATATAGAAAGAGTAAATTAATATTTATGAAGCTCCTCCTTCACTCCGCTGACATGCTGAACAGTGGACAGAAGGAAAGAATTTGATTTGAGTGAATAGACCTTATATGAATCTGTACTGGTATCTTTTGATGAAAAATTTTGCTTAAGCTCAGTCCATAGGCACCAGAAAGACAAAAGCTGTCAGGCACAAAGAACAACACATGGAGTTACTTCTGAGTTGTTCTTTTATTGTTGGTCACCTACAAACAGAATCTTGCCAGACTAAAGGAATTATCTGCAATAATTACAGATTGCTGGGGAGGGTCTGACCTTGCTCTTTTCCTATCCACCAGACATTCTGCTATCTCTTTGCGTCTAGGAAAGAGCCTCTCTCCTGTAACTCTGGATTACATTACACTACATTTCATCAGCCTTATGGGATTGCAATGCAAGTCCCAATCTCTTTTATATATGCATTGTGATGTACAGTCAAACTTAAAGCACAAAGCATTGCTTTTGTCATTCTGGCAAAAGCAGCATGCTCCTGTGGATTCCCCTGCTTGAACTGGGTTTTTGTCTTCTTAATTCCTCTATCTCATTACTATGCATCTGTAAGTTTAGGTGTCTGCAAAAGCTTTGAATAACAATTCCGTTTCTGTTCTGAGCAGCTTTGGTTCCTCTTTGCAACTTCTAATCTGTTGTATGACAAAGGAAAATACTTTTTAAGATGAAAATAAGATCTATGAGTGTCTCCTAATAGCACATTAATACCTGACATTTCTACAGTGGTATGCTGAAGAATTATTGCATGGCCTGTCCTATTCTGTCTGTTCCTAATAGTTGGTCTTAAGAATTTATTCAGGGACGGCATATAAGGAGTACTGTTGTCAGTACTGATTTAATGATTTAATGAGCCAAAAATGTCAAGGCCACAAAATAGCACAAATATAGAAAATTTTACTTTTTTTCTTAAAGATAACTGGATTTACATCCACTTGCCCTGCAAAATAAATTAATTTGCCTCCCTTAAAATGTTTTAGTCTGTCTCTTTAAATCAAGTGGATTCATATAACCCTTCCTGTAAAATAGATCAATTTGCTTCCCTTAAAATGCCTGCTTCCCCATTAAACATAATTAGATGTGCATAGATGCAGAGTTATAAAATAAATTAATTTGCCTCCCTTAAAATATTTTGTTTCCCTCATTAAAAGTAAATAGATTTACGGAAAGAGAGAAAAAGTAGGGCTTTGGGTGGTGATGCTGGTATTTGAATAAACATCCCACAGAAAACAAAGCAGTCCAGTCCTAATATAGATAGAAACAGCATGAGAAATTTCAGCCTAATCAGCCAGAAATTGCATGCAAATAGGCCAGCTTGAAATAGCTAGCCAAAAAGCAAGGGATGTAGAATACAAACTTGTTCAGTATAGACAAGAAAAAGTAGGACATTATCTATGGACTGTCTTGTTCACATAGTGCCAACATGAAATGTTTGTAGCCATCTTCATTAGTTCTTGAGTAGAACGGTGATAATCTCTCTCTCTCTCTCTCTCTCTCTGATGTGTGTAGTTGGAAATGCTGTTGCTGTACAACTAACCATGTCTTCTCTCCACTTTGACCACATTCAAGGATCATAGGTAGAAGAATCTAGGCAATTAAGATAGATCTTATTTATTTATTTATTTAAATTTGTATACCGCCCTATCTCCCTTACGGGACTCAGGGCGGTGAACAGGTGATAATAAAAATCACAATAAATATACTCCAATTTCTATTCTAAAATCAGATTAAATAAAGGCCTGCTCTAAAATACCCCATATAAAACCTTCACTAAAACATAATTAAGACTACGCCAGGCCGGCCGCACGAAATAGATGGGTTTTCAGGGCTCAGCGAAAAAGGCGCAGATCCGCAATTGTACATAGGTCGGGGGGTAGGTCATTCCAGAGGGCAGGAGCTGCCACAGAGAAGGCTCTCCCCCTGGGGGTCACCAGACGGCATTGACTGGCCGACGGCACCCTAAGGAGGCCCTCTCTGTGGGAGCGGACTGGTCGAAGGGAGGTATTTGGTAGGAGGCGGTCTTGCAAATACCTAGGTCCATTGCCATGGAGCGCTTTAAAGGTTGTTACTAACACCTTGAAGCGCACCCGGAAGGCCACGGCAGCCAGTGCAGCTCGCGCAGGAGAGGTGTTACATGGGAGTATCTAGAGGCCCCCAAAATCCCCCGTGCGGCCGCATTCTGAACTAGCTGGAGCCTCCAGGTGCACCTCAAGGGGAGCCCCATGTAGAGAGCGTTGCAATAGTCCAGGCGGGAAACAACGAGGGCTTGAGTGACCGTGCATAGAGCGTCACGATCCAGAAAGGGGCGCAACTGGCGTATCAGGCGAGCCTGATGAAAAGCCCCCCTGGCCACGGCTGTCATATGATCATCTAAAGACAGCCGAGTGTCCAGGAGGACGCCCAAGTTGCGGGCCCTCTCCGCGGGGGCTAATGACTCGCCCCCGATAGCCAGGGATGGAGCCACCTGGCTATGTTGTGACGCCGGAAACCACAGCCACTCGGTCTTGGACGGGTTGAGTCGAAGCCTGTTCCTCCCCATCCAGACTCGCACGGCCTCCAGGCACCGGGACATCATCTTGATTTACTTCTGTCTTCTGTTCCCTTCAGTCTCTTTGCACGAAGCTTAGTTTTGAATTCCTTAATCATCCTTGTTTTCTTTCTCTGACTTCTTTTCTGTTTGTTTGAATCCTTTTTAAAATGTGATGCTCCAACATGAATCTGAAATCAAGGTGAGCTCTGACTCACACATATAAATGTGGTATTGTTACTTTCTTCGCTTTGAGATAGGTACTTCTGTTGATTTAGTCTAAAGTTGCATTTGTGGTTTTTTGCAGCCAAATTACTCCATTGAATCAAAACTAACTAGTATTTCAATCATACTTTCACAAGTACTATTACCAAGCCAAATATTCCCCTTTCTATATTCATGGATTCCATCTTTGTTTCCTTTGTGAAGAACTTTGCAATTGTCTTATTAAATTTCATTCCATTATTTTCTGTCCATTGTTTTGAATTTTATTTCTCTTTTCTAGGTTACTAGCCACCCCACATAATTTTGTGTCATCTAAAGATTAGCCAAATGTTTCTCTAAGTTTGGAATCCTAAACTAATTTTTCAAGCATCCCACTCAGTATTCCAAATTGAAAAATCATAAAATCACTCCACTTCGATGAGGAATCATTGATATAAATGGTACATTAATGAAATAATATAAATTATGTATACTTTATAAAAATTGTATTCAGCTATGCATTTAGCTATGCATTCATTTAATTCTCTTGGTGTACATCCCACACATAATCAGTTTGCTAATCAGAATGTCATGGGATACTTGGTCAAATGTTTGCAAATCCACACTGACCTCTGGCAATTAACTCATCATTTTCATGATGCTTATAGATCAATTGATTTAGAAACTGCTCTCAAAAGTCCCAGGTACTTGTAATTCTGTGGGTCGAGACAAATGAGTAGTTTCATCTTTTCTTTGCCATCTGTTTGCCATATTCACTGAGTTAACTAATATTCTGGTTCCTTTTCTTTTTTATTTTGAACATATCTAAAAAGAATCTTATTTTAAAATATTAAAACACGTGGAAATATATTTATTTTTAACCTTCAATATATGCAGAAAAGAAAGAAATGAATTGTCTGAACTATCTATCTAAAGGAAAAGTATTCTAGCTATATAACTTATAGTGTATGTGTAAGGACCCACTTCAACTAACCTCCCAAGCAAGCAGAACTCTTGAAACAGGCATTGTCTCAAAAGCATACTTTTATTAGGGGTCAGTGAAAGTAGGGAAGTCAAGGCGAGATCTGGGAAAAATGAAGAAAATAAGCTTGCATATCCAGTCCAAATGTCAAAGTAGTCCACCAAGCAGGCTGTCCTTCCAAACGTGTAGTGTATTTTTGTTTAATTGTCAAAAAATAAATTTTTTAACTCCAAACTGATTAGTTTCAATGTATCCATAGCATCAAAACAAGGGGGAGGGAAGCTGGATTCAGTCCAGATGAATATAGGAAATGCACTGTTTTTAAGATGGAGGAAATAGGACCACACATTTCTGAGATTTTCAGTTGCATTCAGTCCTAATTTTGGAGCCATATATAAATCTATATCTTGAGGGGGAATTTGGAGAAATGATAAAGTAAAAATGGTTATTTTTTTTCATTCCTTCCGATTTACTGCTACATAGTGCAGGGAGAAGTTTGAAGTATCAACATGCAGAATTGTTCCACATCTTAATACTGTCTTTAGTGTTCCTGCAAGTAATAGAGAGGTGCACCAATATGGGTTCGAACAAGTGTGTCGTGTCTTCCCTAATTCCAAAATCGCTCACTTTCCTACCTAGGCTGAACTGATAGATAAAGATTTTATGTAAGTTAAAAAGAAATCGTTTTTAGGCCACTTGATTCTATAATGTGAAAATGTGCTCCGAAGATTCTGCTCCTTAAAATTCTGACTGGGATTGCTACCTTGCACTGTTCTATCAGAGGTAAAAGATAAAGTGGAACAAGCAAGTCTGAAACCAATCCATTGTTAATCTGTTCTGCAGTTGGTGGATTATAGGTTTGGAACTTTGTGATTCCAAGTTCCCCCAATTTGAACTCAACTCCAATTGACATTCACGCAGTGATGGGATTCAAATATGTGAACAACCGGTTCTCTGTGTGGATGCTGCTTCCAGAAGTCCATTCTGGGCCTGGGCAACAAAAAATTAGCTACCGGTTCTGCCGAACTGGTGTGAACTGACTGAATCCCACCACTGCATTCATGGATATATTCTTGTAGTTTTCTTGGTGAAAGTAAGGAGATAGTTGGCCTCATCTAGGATATTTTTTTGATTTCCCAATCTAGCCTACAGCCGTTATATTCCTCGTTTCTCAGTCAGCTCTGCTTAGCTTTTTTTTTTCTTCAAAATTAGCTAAATTTGACCCAGTGTTGCTATGTATTTTGGCTATTGATCAGAACCCAAGATTACAAGTTCAAAAACTTCAATTCTGATCCACATTTTTATATATTTTTTAAAAATTGTTTTGCTTTAATATAAGCACAGAAAGGAAAATAACGCACATGAATGCAAGTAAAAAAAAACCACATATAAGAATAATTAAAGGAAACTAACAAACAAAAAAGATAAGTACAGCAAAAATTCAAAAGTAACCACATCAATACAATTTGTATTCTGGTCACAGATAACCATATTACGCAGCTTTTCCTTTACCACAATAAACAACCAGTTCAAAGGCTGAGATTGACATATTTCATCAAGCTTCTTGAATCTGGAACACAAGTATTTTTTCTGCAACATAGGATGATCATTTTGGCAACACTCCAAACACAGAAAATTAGAATTCTTCATAAACAAGTTCCATTTTTGTAATATTATTTATCAACATGTTGATATCATTACTCCTTAAGTGATTTACTTATTTCTTACTATGATAAGAATATTCGGTCAATAAAAAGCTAAGAAATACGACTAAGGCAACTGTATTCATGTATCTTCAGAGTGATTCACTTTTAACTAACTTGCTTTGAGGATTTGAAAAAAGATTTAACATTTTAAAACTTGAGATAATTGATTTTGTAGCATATAAAATATATTTCTCTCTTCCATATTTCTTGTAAATTATCCATATTTATATTCTGTCATATGTGATGCATTTGAATCAGTGTTCACTCTTGGCAAATTACTGGCTATGTCACTGCGTTTTTATTGACAATGTTTTCAGAAGGGATTTGGCATTGTTTCTTTCCTAGGGCTGAGAAAGAGTGACTGGCCCAAGGTCCCCAACTGGTTTCATGCCAAAGGTGAGACTAGAAATCATGCAGCCTCAGTTTCTAGCCTGATGCTTCAACCACTACACCAAACTGGGTCTCATATTTACATTGGTAACATTTACTTTTTGTTGTAAAACTATTGTTTTAGCTTCTATAAATAAACATTCTCCAATACATTTAAAAGCATAAGGTTTCTGAAGCAGGCAATGCATTTGATGGAAAGAAAGACATAGCAGTTGCTTTAACTCACTTTATTGTTATTCAGCATTTTTTGAGGGTAAATTATATGTTTTTGTAACTTTCAATAATTTAAAAAGTTTCTGTAAATTAAATTATAAAGGGCAACAATGCTCTTTTTACCCAGTATTTCCCTTTTGGGGGGGGGAGTCCCTTCAAGTCAGTTTTGACTCCTGGCAATTACCTGGACTAGTCTGCAGTTTTCTTAGTGAGATTTCAGAAGTGGTTTGCCATTGCTTGCTTCCTAAGACTGTGAGAGAGCGACTGGCCCAAGGTCATCAAGTTGGTTTCATGCTGAAGGTGAGACTAGAACTTACTCTCTCAGTTTCTAGATTGATATCTTCACTACTATGCCAAATTGGCTCTCTCCTCCTCTGCTCTCCCCACCCCACCTCTTACCAGACATTTTAAAAAAAGGATTATTTCAAATAACGAGTTTCTCATAGGAACAAGAATAACAAGAAGCAGTTAGAAAATAGAAATAGAATTATCATTTTAAAGTAAATCATTATATATATATATATATTCAATTTGTATAGCTGCCCATCACACCTAAGTGACTCTGAGTGGCTCACAATAATTAAAAAGAACTAAATAAAAAAGGTTAAAAACAAATATACATAAAAACCATCAATAAAAATTAATCCATAATCAATGGCAGAATCCATCACTAAGTCACATGCAACACAATCATTGTATAAGCTCCTCACTATTAAAAGACCCCATGAAAGATGGTAAAACCATGTCTTCAGGGAAGATTATGGGCAATCTCTGGGGGAAAATAATGTTCCAAAGGCTCTCTTCCTGGGTGCTGCCAGATGACACTCTTTCATAAATGGGACACATAAAATGCACCTCTTGCCGGACGTAATGGAACAAGTAGATGTCACCAGATACATGACAAATGTTGTTATTCCCTAGAACAGAATGAGCATTTTATAGCCCCTGGGCCATATCCAGCCCTTTGGTTGTCCCTGTCCAGCCCGCGTGGATTGCTTTTATTTTGAAGGTGATTGCTATTTTTTTTCAGCTTACGTATATGTGTGCATGTATGCCTACACACCTTCACAGCCATGTTGGTTCAGCCCTCCATAAGAGTACCAGTTTCTCATGTGGCCCCTTCAGAAAATTAATTATCCATCCCGTCACTAAGAGTCAAAAATAGCTTTCAGGCAGAGAAAATGTGTGTGTGTTTGAGTACATACACCCCCACTATCTTTCTATATTTACACACACACACATAATCTCTCTCTACACACACAGAGGGTGGGGGGGGAGACAGAAGGTCCCAATAGGGGCTTCCCATTTTGGAAGTGGTGAGTAGATTACGAGAAGATCTCAAGTCCATCCCATCTATGCATTGGTTCCTTTTATCCTCTTTACTGTTAATTTTAATGCTTTAACTTTCACTGCTCAACATTTTAAACCTTTTCATTGTTTTATATATTATTTACAGCAAAGCAAGCATCCCAGAGTTGCTTCACAGTGAAGCAAATTTAATTAATAGAATAAATAAATAGTCATGATTTTAGACTCAGTTCTGCTGGTCAGATAGTTTGTGATCTAAATAATCACCTTGAGGTGAATGTTTCCCTTATACCAGGTTTGAAATGATATTTCAAATGATATTTGGAGAACAAGTGTGATCATCTCTAGCTATGATTTGTTTTAACAAGGAAAGGAAAAGAATTGGAGTACATAAGGAATATGTGATCCCAAAATTTGGAACTAACTGCCAAAAATATAGACTGGATATGTGTCATTATAAATTCTAAAATACTGCTCTCTTTTCAAATTGTTGAAAATGCCCCTATTTTTTTTTATTTGTTTCTTCACATTGGCGTTGAGAGAGTGGGAAACACACAGTTCTCTGTTGATGTAAATTGCAGATTGATCCTTTGTGTTTGGCCGGAAAACCCTATAAGACCCTAAAGCTGTATTTAGCTTTGTTTGGAGCCCAAAGTAGAAAGCTTTAGCTTTTGAACAGTAGCCCTTCTGTTACCAATTTCTGTGCCATGGTTTGCCAAGGAATACACTGACATCAGCAAGGACGGGGTTTATAGATCTTATACAATCTAAACTATGAAACAAGACAGGGTTTGGCTTTCTACTTGTCTTGGAGCAAACTACTTGATGTTTACCAACTTTCCTCATTTTTTGAATTCTCAACCCTAAAGGCCAATAGTTTCAAAACTAAGATCTCTTTGCTGGAGTTAAAAAAAATATCTTCAAAACCAAAAATCAAAATAGAATGTTGAAAAGAGATGCTTGTTTCTAAACGTGGATGAATTTCACAAGGATAAACATGCAGGGAAAACTTTATTTAGGTTTTAAATAAAGACAATAGAGTTTATACCTGTGTAGAATTAAAATACTTTAAAAAATAGTAAAACCAGACTGTGTCATTCAGACAAAACAGGAAACTATCATATATAAATGCAGGGGTCTTCAAACTTGGCCCTTTTATGACTTGTGGACTTCAACTCCCAGAATTCTTCAGCCAGGCATGTCCACAAGACATAAAAGGGCCAGGTTTGAAGACCTCTGTATAAATGGGTGAGTGAGTGACATTTCATTCCACATACAGTCGTAGCTCTGCAAAGCGGACAAGTTATGAAGAGAATGCAACTCAAGAAGTAAAATAAAATATGCCATTCTTTAAATATTTATTCTATGCTGTCTTGAATTCAGCTTGTTTTGTTGGTTCAACAAATGTTCTAAGAGAATATTTCCAATCATGTGTACCTCAGAAAGATTGGTTCTTTTATTAGGGAGGTGGCTGCCAAAAGCAATAGAAGCAGGAACAGTCAGAGCACAATGTTGGAAGACTTCCTGATGTATCTCAAACTATTATAAAATTAGGGGTCCTTGGTGCTCTTTGAGCTTGCTTGTTTTCTTGAAGACATTTCATTACCCAGACTAGGTAAAATCATCAGTGCTAGTAAGGAGTGCTGTTAGCTGTCAGTTGCCTGTCAGTTTTAGTGGGGGTGGTCTTAGAGATTCTTTGGTTGGGCTGGTTACTGTTGGCTCTTTGGCAGTTTCTTGATTGGGGTATTGTTGGTCTGATGTTAAACTTGAAGTTAATATATGCTGATCTGGGTGATGATTGCTGGTAGAAAAGTGCTTGGGTCTCTTTGTTCCCTTTTGGGTGATAGTCTCTTGTGCATAGTCTATAGATGTTGTTAATGTCTATTGATGGCTAATTTGTCAGAGTACCAGGCTTCTAGAAATCCCCTGGCATTTTTGACAGGGAATTTCAACCCTGAGCTTCAAATATTCTCCTTTATTAATATTATGAAATTATATAACAAAATTATGAACCACTCGCTCCTACTGGTGCATGCTGACATTCTTCATTTATCAGGTGGAAGACTCAAATCTAGGAAGCCCCCACTGGCACTTGCACAACATCTGTCCAATAACTTTAATATCAATTCCCAATGGAAAGCTAAATGGATCCCTGAACTCCCAGACATAGGAATGATCTCACAAAAAAGATGGCAGGCTTTGAACTACTACCTCAGCAATGGACAATCCTGAACAGGATTCACACCTCACGGCGTCTGCCGGGACTCTCTGCATAAATGGGGCATAATATCTTCCCCCTCAGTGTGACTGAGGGGCCTCACCTCAAACTGTAGATCACATCGTGACCAGATGCAAGCTGAGGGCATATATCAGTTCAGTATCTGATTATTTTTAATATAAACAATGCTGCGCTTCAATGGTTGAATGGCCTGTATGTTGGTATTTGAACATAGATCTCTGTAATATTTATATTTTATTGTGAAATATGAAATGTTATTATATATTGCTAGCCCATGTATGATATGCCATACACTAAATAAACCTCAGACTGACTTTGGATTCCTCCCTCCCATCAGTCACCCAGAAGAAAGAGAACAAATAGACCTGTTGGCTTCTAATGGTGAAATGCAGAGAATGGCACATTGTCATTCAGTGTCAAAGCCAGAAAAATACCTTGCAAAGAGGCTGCTTCTTATTTTTTTAAGGAAGTCAACTAGAGTATTTTGTACTTAAGGAAATTCACTAGTTTCCCCTACCCCTTAAATAAAACTGTACATGGCTGCAGCTATGTAGAATTCCCTCTACCTCTCTCTTCCCGCTCCACACTTAAATAGTTCTTACATTTCCATTTTATTCTGTTGTGTTAGCTTCAATTTGAATTAATTAATCCTATTTGAAGCTAACACTATTTTTAATGAGAGAGTGCCCATTCATGCATGCAGTAATAATTCCCCAAATTAGCTATTCTGGTATGTTAGTATTAAATGCCTGACTTAAAATTAAACAATGGAAGTACTTTGGATTTCATTTAAAGAAATATCCCCACCTGTCTTATTTTTTGATTCATAACTAAGAAGGCATCTAACATGCTTTATATTAAAAAAAATATAGCACAAGTAGATAAGGGGTGAGTTTTTTCTTCTGTGTAGGAGGTTCATTCAAGTTAACTTCATTGAATGCTATTTTCTTATACTAGACATAGACATAATGTCTTATACTAGACATAAGGACACTAAGGAGCCAAAAATCAGTGTATTAATTAGAGTTTTTTCAAGCCTTTTCCCACTCCCAAGTTAATGTGCAAAGGAACATTATATTAAGATTGTAAGGCATTAAAGCAATAAAATAGCATATAAAATTAAGCAACATTAAAATTATAGCTCTGTGTACAGACACTATGCCTTAAAATGACTTTAAGGAAAAAAATCAGGAGCCTTCTCAAAGATAAGATGGGCCTGTATGCAATTTCATTCCAACTCACAATATTTCTGTATCAAAGCCTTTTACATTGACCTTAAGATTTAAGTAGGTACCTGTGCCTTTCTTATTCGTCCTTCAGTTGTTAGACAAATTTGCATAATTTCTACACAACAAGGCCAAGGTTGATGAGAATTATGGGAGCTGAAATCCAAAACATCTAGGACAGGGGTCCCCGACCCCCGGTCCATGGACCAGTACCGGGCCATGGCATGCCAGCAATCGGGCTGTACAAACAAGCAAAGCCCCATCCATGGGATGTAGGCAGCACACAAAACCACGCACCCCCTGATCCATAGAAAAATCTCTCTCCACGGAACCAGTCCCTGGTGCCAAAGGGTTGGGGACCTCTGATCTAGGGAGACCAGCTTGCACAGGGCTAGTATACAGTATCTGGATCTTTACAGTTTATTATTTATGTCTTTTAGGTTGTGTATAATTTTTATATTTTTGAGATTGTAAGTCGCCCACAGTTACCTTGTGGTAAGATGGGCAGCCAATAAATTTTACAAACAAACAAACGAATGAATGCATGAATAGTATAAGAAATATATAAACCTGTCCTTCCACACATGTCCACATTGTCTTTCAATTTCACCTATCAGTAGTATCCAGCAGAAGTGTGAAGCTGTCCAAAAGACCAGAAGGTACCAGTTGCTTTCCTATTCCCAGTTTAAGCAGTCTATTTCTTAGCTGAAATTGATTAAAAAGGAAGCATGGTTTTCTTCTTGTTGGATTCATACTATCCATATGATCTTCCTTAAAACTTTTTCCCAATCTTCTTTAAGTAGTACCTCAGTTTATGCAAATAAGATTATATTATAACTTTTCTAGTAGAGAAGAGGAGATAATTACTAAACATTTTGTTTAAAATCTTGATTTGTAGAATTGACTGTTTGAGTGTGCATAGAAATCATTCTGAGGAATATGAAAATTGCTCTGCATACTTCAGTAACTGTTGTCATTTACTGGCTATGAAAATATGGTTATTTCATTTCTTTGTGTGCAGGAGGTCATCTCTCAGGATAAGAGCTCTTTCAACTTTATGTGGGATTTTGAGGAAGTAACAATGGAAGAATAACAGCATAGACAGATTATTTATCCATTTTATTAGACTTTATGTAGTGATGATTATTGAGGACTGAATAGATCTCAATGTTTTTTCAGGTTGAGCTGAACTGAATAGGAGAGGATATTATTTCACCTCACAATTTGCTCACTACTACTCCTGCCATCTATGTGGACAAACGTTTTCCTTACAACATACTTGGATACTCAGAGTGAGAGCAAGAAAGATTTTTCTCAATGTGATTAGTCTTCTCAATGTTATCATATAACTAGAAATGGCTTCACAGTGTTGTGATATCTGACGATTCTTGTTTTTGCTTTGATTCTGTTGTATCTTTATTAAAAGGTACTGTTGTTTTCAACTATATGTGGCTTTGAGTCTTAGTGAGCAGAGAGATAATACAAATACTCTATTATAGTATTGGTGTTCTTTGAATTCATCTTAGGTACAAGAGCAGAGATCAGAGTGTAGCATCTTTATAGCCCCTTCCAAGAATGAATATATTCCCTATGTTTCCCGAGAAGGATTAGTAGCAACACATTCATTAAAATGAATATAGTATCTTCTGTGATCAACAAATACTTAAAAATATAGAGAAAGCAGAAGCCCTCTTCTGAACTTCAGCCATTAGTTAATGGGATTTCTGTTGAATAAGAGGACCTTGGATAACACTGACATTTTCAAAGAATGTTTGTAGTTCTTCTAAACTAAAAAAAATAAAATACAAAGATAGTGTACAAATTTGAAGAGCAGTAAAACACTAGCTACATTGTAAAGCATGAAAACAATGATGTGCATGTAAAACAACATGGGCAGGAACTTAATAGCATTTTTAAAGCTAAATTAAACTTGGATCAGGATGTGTTTTCTAAAAACAGAAAGATGGATTGAGATTCTTTTCAATCAGTTGGCTTGCTGAAATTGTTGTTCAGCCTTAAAGCTATGCATCCTGTGCACTGTGGATCAATTTGAAGCCAGTACTTTTTAAACAGTTTTTAGGGCTCCCTGATCATCCTTCACAAAGTGCTTGCTGCAAAGAATAAGCCCAGGCTTTAAAAAGGAGTATTTTGACACCCTAAAAATGGGCGGAAACGTTTTCACATAAGCTTTCATGTATCACTGTCTGTTTCATCAGATGAAAGGCCATTGAAATTTCTTGCTGCATAAATGCACAAATAATTTAGGTTTGTATGTGTGCATGAATAATAATAATAATAATAATAATAATAATAATAATAATAATAATAATAATAATAATAATAATAATAATAATAATAATAATAATAATAATAATAATAATAATAATAATAAAGTTAGAAGGGACCTTGGAGGTCGAGTCCAACCCCCTCTTCAGGCAGGAAACCCTACATCATTTCAGACAAATGGCTGTCCAGTCTCTTCTTAAAAACTTCCAGTGTTGGAGCATTCACCGCTTCTGGAGGCAGGTTGTTCCACTGGTTAATTGTTCTAACTGTCAGGAAGTTTCTCCTTAGTTCTAGGTTGCTTCTCTCCTTGATTAGTTTCCATCCGTTGCTTCTTGTCTTGCTTTCAGGTGCTTTGGAGAATAGCTTGACTCCCTCTTCTTTGTGGCAGCCCCTGAGATATTGGAACACTGGTATCATGCCCCCCTCGTCCTTCTCTTTATTAAACTAGACATTCCCAATTCCAGCAATCGTTCCTTATGTGTTTTAGCCTCCAGTCCCCTGATCATCTTTATTGCTCTTCTCTGTACTCTTTCTAGAGTCTCAGCATCTTTTTTACATCGTGGTGACCAAAACTGGATGCAGTATTCCAAGTGTGGCCTTACCAAGGCATTATAAAGTGGTATTAATACTTCACTTTACAATGCCTTGGTAAGGCCACACTTGGAATACTGCAGTGTTGACTCTTGGCAACTGCCTGAACTAATTTCTACAATTTTTTTGTCAGCATTTTTGCTTTTTCTTCCTTCCTAGGGCTGGGCCAAAAGTCATCCATCTGGCTTCATGCTTTAGGTGGGACCAGAGTTCACAGTCTCCTGGTTTCTAACCTGATGTCTTAACCACTATACTAAACTGGCTTTCTTGTTCCTCTTAGTGAAGTGAAGAAAATGCTGCCTTTCAATGAAAAAGGTCCTTTTCCCCCTGTACAGGTAGTCCTTAACTTACAACACTTCATTTAGTGACTGTTCAAAGTTACAATTTCACTGAAAAAAGTGACCTATGACGGTTCTTCACACTTACGACCATTGCAGCATCCCTATGGTCACATAATCAAAATTTGGATGCTGGGCAACTGGCTCCTATTTATGACCGTTGCAGTGTCCCGGGATCGTGTGATCCCCTTGTGCAACCTTCTGACAAGCAAAGTCAGTGGGGAATCCAGATTCTCTTAACAACCGTAATACTAACTTAACCACTGCAGTGATTCATTTAAGAACTGTGGCAAGAAAGGTCGTAAAGTGGGGCAAAATTCACTTAACAACTGTCTCACTTAGCAAAAGAAATTTGCTCAACTGTGGTCGTAAGTCAAGGATTACCTATAGTTGTAAACTGTAGGTGTGCATGACATGAGGACAAAGTTATAGAGTACATACTTGAAGCCTGTGTCATAGAAATCTCCATCTTTATTCCTATCTTCATCTCTGTCTCTAACATGTAGCTAGCACAGTATATGCCTGAATCAGATGCTGGGTTATAGTGCAAGGAAAAGAAATGAATGTGGTAACTTCCCATTGTCCTAAATGGGGATAGTTTTACTTATATCACCAATTCTGGCATCTGGGCTCTCCAGTAGTGTTGTACTAGCAGTGACAAACCCCTTGGGCAATTTTCTTGTATAATTTTAATCAAATCACAGCAGCACAAGGAATCCTAAAGCACTCTGGCCTGTGCTATTCAGGTATAATTTATCCCAAGCTGCCATGTCTTCTGAAACAATTGTATAATATAGCAAAAAGGTAGATGAGAAGGTTTTCCATGAAGGTGACTGAAAAATCCTACATTTAGTGCTTAATCATCCTGTTCAGTGATGTATCAGAAGCTATTATATTATAATTTGGTAAGTTCACTACGCACATAAATAACAGCATAGCTCATTTGAGCAAAGAAATAAAACCAAGCTATTCAGCAGATATACTAAAGATATCTTAAAGTGGCTTTTTCCAGAAAAGGTAGTGTCCAATCAAATGTTCATAAAATGATAAAATAATGTTTTTACAATTATGTCTGATGATAAAATAAAAAGCTGTTACGTGCTGTAGACAATGAACGATTGACTTTGGCTGGCTTTATTTTTATCATTAACTTGACGCCTAATAGCTATAAGGCATTTAAGTAGCACAAAATACTTTTGAATTAACAGAATCTCTCATTCTTTGCCATATTATCCCTGTGGCAACTTAACATTGCTGCGAAAGCATGTAGCATGGAAAAATGGTCATACTTGTAAAACAAGTGTTCTTTTGTGTTGTGGCCAGAGCTGGCAAGACAAAGAAATCTGTTTTAATAATGTAATAGCATCTTTTAATATTTAAATGTGCAACAACAATTTTGGTTTTGGACATGTACCTGTTCCAAGTCAGTATCCCAAAGTTACATTTGTTGTTACATAATGCTGCAAAATGTAATGCCCTTTTTATTGTCAGTTGATTTTGTATGGCCAAATCTTATCACAAATTTAATAAAGAAGCTCCAAGCAAACTCAGCTATATCTGTGCAACTAATTACAACTTTATTTACAAACAATATTGTAGGTACAGGAATTTAACCTCTGTATCAGTAGAAGAAAATTCATCTTGGAAGCATCATTTTCAGAGCAGGGTCAAATGATCTGTATTCTTTTTACAACCATTTTAAGAGATTGGGTAATCAGCTGTTGAATAACTGGGTGTTTTCAAAGAGATTTTGATCACATGATCATGGAACGCTACAACGATTGTAAGTGTGAAAACTGGTCATAAGTCCCTTTTTTCAGTGCCGTTGTAATTTTGAACTGTCACTGTTGTACATCAATGACTACCTGTAACAATTGTTTCTAAGAATTGATCAACATGAGGCAAAACTTTAAAAAAGATTTTCAGCCTGAATGATTTTAAAATGTGATACAGTGTATAGCAATTCTCCAATTCTATTTGTTTGTAAAGAGCTGTTCAAGTTGCAGGATCATGTCAGTGATCCATATTTTTCTTTTCTATTTTCCTCTAATAGTAAGCATATTAAAGGAATCTTGGTGGATCTGGTACGAATAGAAGGACATAGCACTGAGAGCTTTGCTTAAAAATGAGTCTCTAATTCCACCTTTATGATATATGCTATTTACATACAAACTGCCATCTTCAAACTTCATCCCATATTGAATAAGAAGATGAGAAAATAATAGGGACTCAATTCCCCCTTAATTGTCTCTTCTTGCAAGGCTTGAGTTGGTTGTTGCTCATTTATGCAGTCACTAGTGTTTCTTTGTGACTCAATGGACATCCTTAACTTGTTGAAAATACATACTTTTATGCCATCAGTGATAGTATCTGATCACTTTATGCTCTGCTGGATCTCTTTTACATTTACATTCTTTTCAAGCATCAGCAAAAACTGTTGTCTATAACTGTTGCTAACATTGTCTCAAATAGAGATTTTCAACTGTCTTATAAGAATGATATAGGACCACACAGAATGAAGGACAATTTTGTAGGTATTTGGGAGACTACAAGCTATGCACTGCCTATCAACTTAGGGATGCCTCAGTTTCTTGCCTGAGGTCTTGATGCCCTAGTAGTGTTGCAAATGCTAAAGGAAACAGGTTTTAACTACAGTACTTTATTGACCCAAAAGGAAGATAATTCTGAACCAAAGACAAAATCTTCTTCTTGGTGTCAGGAATATATTTGCTATTGTAAGATGTTTCACTAATGTCTAGAGCAGGGGTAGTCAACCTTGGCTCTTTTATGACTCGTGGACTTCAATTCCCAGAATTCCTGAGCCAGCTTAGCTTAGCTGGCTCAGGAATTCTGGGAGTTGAAGTCCACGAGTCATAAAAGAGCCAAGGTTGACTACCCCTGGTCTAGAGAGTCATAGGTTGCCACTTTAATATAGAGCTTTAAAGATATGCAGGTATCCTGATCTACAGGCAATCCTCAACATAACGACCATAATGGAGTCTGCCCATTGCAGTTGTATGTCATGACAATTGTAAAATCAGTCAGTCATGCGACCAACTCTATTTTACTATGTTTTACTATGTTATTAAGCAAACAAGGGGGTCGTAAGTGCAAACGCAGCGGTTGTAAGTACAAATGCGGTGGGTCATTGAGCGAATGCCACAGTTGTAAGTGTGAACCCATTGTTTGCAGTAGGTGTGGTTTTGCCAAAAACCAGAAGTGTCAGTTTTTAGCAAAACCACTGTAAAATGCAGTCAGATGATCATGGGATGCTGCAAATGGCTGTAAATGCAGCCATATTGCTAAACGGCAAAGAGTTGTCACATGACCAGGGGTGACCAATGGAACTTTGGGTGAAGGTTGTAAGTCTTCATTTTCAGGTAGGTCATAAGTTCCATCAGTCATAAGTCAAAGTAACCGTACTTAAAAAGCAGACAGAAATTCAAAAATTAAGTGAATTTTGTAAAATGATGTAAATATCTGCAGATTGCAAATACTAGTCTTCAATACAGTGATAATCTGTTCCTCATATTATGTTTCCAAATGGATTTCCTCTCAGTGACTAAAACCTTTTTTTTCTTAGTAAAACAAGGACTAAACTGAAAAGTCCCAGATAGCCCGTGAAACAATTTTCAATTATTGTACTATTATAGGTTGGTACAATTTGTATTCTGGCATCACTGATTGTTAAAATCTTTTTTTTAAAAAACCCTTTTACTTTTTGATCCCATGACATTTTAAAACAAAAGTTTCATTGAAATGAGACTAAAGGCTAAAAAAAGTATTTGATTTTTATGATTATAAATCTCAGTCCCTAAGGCAACTTTATAGAAACAAAAGTTCGTTTTTCTAAACTTCCTCCACTTTGAACAATAACTGTTTTACTTGAAGTATGGTATGGTTTCTTTGCCTACTGCTGTTAGCTGAATGACACGAAGAGACTTGGCTGGGATTTAAAAGTGACATTTTTCTTTACAAGACTTTCTTAGCTTAATGCAATTAAAGTTTCTGTTCTTTTTTCTAAATGGGGTCATTTATGATTTTATACTAAGTACAAATAGAATGTCACATGCTAATTGAAAATTATAAGGTTATTTTTAAATAGGGTTGGGTTTCTAGGACCAGAAAAGAATTTAGAATTATTAATAATGGTGGTAAATTAATTTGCTCTGAATAACATACAAATATCCTTTCTGAACATGGGAACAATATGAATGGACATTTTCTAGTACATTGTATTTTGTATTAATACTGAAATAGTTTTCAGAGATTGGCAATATAAATAGATGAATCGAGAGGTTAGTATCAAAATAAATGGCACATTCTAACTTTATAAGCACACCATTATTTGAAATTTGGGTGGATTTGGGCTTACGAATTTCAAAAGGAATTGAAACCAGTAAAGTACGATATATGAATTGTATTTCTTCATCAGGAGTCTACTCCAGCATGCAAAAATATATTAGTTTGTAATTTTAAAAGTAAGTGAAATAGCTGTATTAAAAACAGGGAAAAAAAAGAAATTAGATTTTTATGTCTTATTTAGGCATTTCTTTGCTTGGCAGCCAATTATAGATCCAATTCTTGGGTTTCCTAAGACTACAGGTAGTTCTCAACTTACGACCACAATTGAGTGCAAAATTTCTGTTGCTAAGCAAGACAGTGGTTAAGTGAGTTTTGCCCCATTTTATGACCTTTCTTGCCACAGTTGTAAAGTGAATCACTGCAGTTGTTAAATTAGTAATCTGATTTCCCCATTAACTTTCATGTCAGAAGGTCGCAAAAGGTAATCACATGACCCCAGGACACTGCAATGGTCATAAATACATGGCCAGTTGCCTAACATCTGAAATTTGATCACATGACCGTGGGGATGCTGAAGATAAGATAAGATAGATGAGATGAGATAAGATAACCTGTATTGTCATTTTTTACTATGAGTACACTGGCCCACATTAAAAATGGAAATTTATTGCTTGCTCTCAAAAGAAAATGTATATCTACTCATACACATATATAAACACACATATACACGTGCTATATACATACATATAGATACATATACCTACCGCATACACATAGATACATATAAATATTAATCACTGTCCATTTTGAATACATACAGTAGTGGAAAGAGGAAACTTGAGAGTTCACAAGGTTGATACTATATGGAAGAAAACTGTGGCTGAATCTGGATGCAGTGGTCGTAAGTGTGAAAAACGGTCATAAATCACTTTTTTCAGTGCTGTTGTAACGGTCACTAAACAAATGGTTGTAAGTCAAGGACTACCTGTAGTGAATATCAAGTTCCTTCCCAGAATGAAAGAAATCACTTTGCATCTTAACAAGGCAGGACAATTTCAACATTCTTAAAATATGCTGATTCTCCTAGATTTCACTTCAAAAAGCTCTAAATTTTTCTTCAAGAAAAGCCTCTGTCTTTAATAGGATGAAATTTTAATTGACAAAGTTTTAATTGGTCAAAGCTGACTTTTATTGAGAAGAGTTTGTGTTTTGGGTGAGAATTAATTTAGAAAGTAGAGAAGTTTTTCTAAATCCTTATAGAAAGGCTCCATAGGCATTACACTTGTAGCTGCACATGTCTGAAAGCTAACAATTTAATGATGCCTATATAGAAATGTACCACTACAGCTGCTGCTGCTACTGCTAGTACTACTAGTAGTAAATTTTAATAGATGGTGTTATATGCCAGTGGTGGCGAACCTATGGCACGCGTGCCAGAGGTGGCACTCAGAGCCCTCTCTGTGGGCCCGCGCGCCATTGCCCCAGCCCCACCTCCCCTGCAACCTTTGCACCAGCAGCCTGCCCGGAGGAGAGTCTCCCCCAGGCACGGCCCACACAGAGCAGCATAGCCAAGCACATGGCAGCTGGGCAGCAGGGGCAAGACTCCACCCTCACGCCATCACGTGCAGATGATGCTGCGGGGTGCAGGTGGAGGGCATGGCCACCATGGCGTTGCAAGGCCACCTGGGTGATCTGTGGTGAGTGGCCCTGTGGGGGGGCAGAACGGGGGGCGGAGCAGGGGGCAGAGTGGGGGCGGGCCGAAGTGGCAGGCTGATTTTTGGGCACTCGGTCTTTAAAAGGTTCGCCATCACTGTTACATGCTGTGAAGACTAACTCCCTAGTTTGATGGTCATAAGTACGAGGACTGGTCAAAAATTGCTTTTTTCTATGCCATTGTAACTTTAAAAGATTGTGTAAAGAATGTATTGGACAAATGAACTGGGCTCACAGAATTCACTAACTATGCTAGCATAGAATATTGTTAGTGGTTCCATGCACCTGAGAAACCGAGTCGGTGGCTCAGAGAATCAGACTGTCACATTAAGCTGTAATATTTTTTATGTGTTAGATCAGATTTTATACTATTAAGGTTTCTTAACTCCAGCAGAGATTTTAGTATGTTTGTGAAACAGCCTGGATAGAAGACCTATGAGGCAAGTAGTGTCGTACAATTATGATGTCAGCCTTAATTTTAAGATACAGGGGTGCATGGTAAGAGGCAAAGCACAGCCATGTTTTGAAGACAGTAAGTCATTGTGAGAACATGGAGGCTCAGATATAGTCAGCATCTTCTCATCAAGAGTTTGCAATATTTCCCCAACAGTAGAGAAAAAGGCGAACAGATTGACCCAGTGGTTTTTCTGCAATGTCATCTTAACTGTGGACCTAAAACAAGTAATCATATTGCTAAAGAAAAATGTCATTGTTTGCTAGTATGACTGGAACGAAAGCTGAATAGTTATTTGGCCTGAAGGAAATAATCAATCTGACTTTGATAACCCATCACTTTAAAAGGGCCCTTTATGTTTGTGAAAAAAAGTGTGACGTCAAAGCTGTGGAGAAAAAAAAATAGTACCAAAATTTCCAAGCTAAATTTACGTAGCTTCTCAAACACACAAACACATCTGCACACAAACACAAAAAGGTTCCCTGTGCAAACAGATTATTATTATTTCCATGCATAGCAAATTAGTTTATGGTTATTAGAAGCCTGAGATGTAATGTCCAAGTTACTTGTGCCATATTTGGAAGAACTTGTTTATGCTTCGTCCATCGTTGTGCCTTTGAACTGGTAGGACAGATAATAAAATGAAAATTGTCCAACTAGTTTCCAGACATTCCTAGGAATATATAAACGACATGCTGGAAATGCTTGAGTATAATCATTACCAGGTGAGCTTTCTTTCTTTCTTTCTTTCTTTCTTTCTTTCTTTCTTTCTTTCTTTCTTTCTTTCTTTCTTTCTTTCTTTCTTTCTTTCTTTCTTTCTTTCTTTCTTTCTTTTGTTTCCCTGTGCGCTTCAAGCACTGTCTCACTTAAACCTACATCCATTTATTTCAGCGAGACTAAAGGTATATATATGCATGCATGCATTTTCGCATATCTATGGTACAATGAAATTTAGAGAAGATTACAAGGGATTTTTTCTTAATAAATATAATAAATGTGGTTGCAGTATGAATATTTGTAGAGAAACGCTGTTTTTAGTGTAGCATCATGGTTTTTTCATAAAATAGTTGGATGCCACAAAAGCAATTGAGTCAAATAAAATCTATTTCAAAATGATGAAATACATAAAGTAAATGCTTAAGCATTGTACGTACAATGGTATACATTTTCGGGGTTTTCAGAGTACTTTCTTTTTTTTGTAACAGTAGCAAAGACATTTAAAGAAGACTTCTGTATATCATTCTCTATTTTTATTTATTTATTCACTTTTCTTGTAGCTGTTCAAGTCCAACAGATTTAAAATGCATCAATTATTTGCATGCATTTTATTAAGTGTATGTGTATCAACAGATTTTATTGAGAAAATGTATATTTTATATATTTTATTTTATAAATATATTTTATATATTTTATATATATATATATATATATATAAATTCCTGTTGTTTAAACAATGCATTTACATTAATATACATCTTTTCCTTTCACACATAGCTTTGTTTTCATGTAGAAAACTGATGGGTAAACCTTTATGGACACAATATTCGCAGCAATTCTGATTCCCAAACACTGATGCGAAGCTGCATCTTTTCCTTTTGTGTCCACAGGTGCAGACTCACTTGGAAAACCCCACCAAGTATCACATCCAACAAGCTCAACGGCAACAGGTCAAACAATACCTCTCAACTACGTTAGCAAACAAGCACAACAATCAGGCATTAAGCTTACCTTGCCCAAATCAGCCCGTTGACCACGTTATGCCACCGGGCACTGGAAGCAGTGCACCCAACAGTCCTATGGCCATGCTTACATTGAACTCCAACTGTGAAAAAGAGGTAAGAACAAATCTTGTCTTTGGCTTTTGATGCTTTAAAAGCTACGTTTACTGTGCAATCTGTTTTCCTTCAGGTAGTGAAAATGCTTGATTGGTCTCACAGTCTTCATCGTCCTCTATATTTAGTTGGGAATAGATCTCTGGGATGCTTATCCAACTTCTCTAAAGAGAAAGAAATAGAAACTATAAATATTAATATGTCTAAATGAAAAGCATGAACTACTTCGTAAGAGCAACTATAGGAATTCTCTCCCTATTTGAAATATAGATACTCCTAGATTTTATTTATATGTATGCAAATCAAGAATTATACTAGACTATTGGCTATTTTGCAGGTTCCCACATAAATCTTTTCATGGAATTTAACTTTTCAGAACTCTTGCACACTAACTTGATTTTAGTTGAATTTTTCATTGCTTGTTGACCACAGCCAGTTAACTGTTAAGCAAACTTCCCTCCATCCTTATGATCCATACCCTTTGTGATTTCTGAAAATTCTTATTTAACTGCATGCAGAGGCCCACAGGTGATTCCAATCTATATGAAATTGAAAATATTTTCCATTAGTATATGGTCTCACTGGTTCTAGTCCAGCACCTTAGCCACCCCACCAAATTGATATTTTCTCTCTCTCTTTCTGTTGTACACACACACACACACACACACACACACACACAGAGAGAGAGAGAGAGAGAGAGAGAGAGACTTGCACACACTCATTTCTTTTTTATTTTAAAGCTTTATTAAAGTTGTTTGCTTTATTAAAGCAAACAACAGAAAAAAGCTATAAAATGGAACTTTTGACTTTTTTGATACAGATAAAAACGTAAATCAATGACCCTTTGAACTAGAATATATCATAAAAACAATAGTTCTATAATCATAAACATATCTAATCATCAAAGCCTAAAATTAAAATCTCATAATTTTTTTCAGTTTCAATAAAAAAAATGGCTTCCAGGTAGAAACAAAACTAGATACGGTCTTTTCTTTAATCAAAGCCATGTCTGCCAATTCCATTAACTTCAGCTGCCATTCTTCGATTGTGGATATATGTGTGCGGTTGTTAGATACAGTATAAAACAAAACTCCAGCAATTATTTTATTTCTTAATTTAGCTGTAAAATGTATTCTAAAACAGGGTTCCCCAATCTTTCCAGCTTTGCAGACTGGCGGGGGGGGGGAAGGGCATGGTTCTGTGTGAGTAGCAGGTGCATGTGCCTGCCGCTCATGCAAATGGAGCTCATGCACACACACTTACCCACTGCTTGCACAAGTGGGGATTCATGCATGCTCGCCTGATTCCAAAAGGCTCAAGGCCCAGTAGTGGGTTGCGGCCTAGGGGGTTGGGGACCCCTGTTCTAAAATTATTATCAATGAAGCTTTCAGTAAACAATAAAGGAACCAACTTAGATAAATTTCCAGTCGTGAAAGCCATTTAGCACAGGTAGGCAAACTTTTGCAGCTTAGGCAACATTGATATCTTCAAAATAGCTGTCTTTGCCAGTCAAAGAATACCCATTTAGGTATAGTCAAACTAACCCCAAGACGTTCCCTGCTATCTCAAGTGACCTACCTCCATCAGAAGAATTCTTGAACAACTGTTTGTGTAAGGAGAGTTGAAGCATCAGTGTGCATTAAAAATAAAAAAAAAATACCATTAGCAGGGGATTCTGTGCTATAGGAACAAATAAACATGATGTGACTTTTGAATTATGAATGTGCATAATTCTTCACTACAGGATGTGCCCTTGGCTGCTAATGTAGTTGGATTTAATAGAGATTAATCTGTGAATGGACAACAGTTCTGTCGGGGTATGGAACTCCATACTAGTGAAAACTATTGGGGAATAAGTTGTAAGGACTACCTGGTTTCACAGACTAATAAATAATCTTCCAGAATCATTTGGTTAACCACTGTGGGACCAAAAAGGCTAGTTTGCATGGATCTTTCTAGGATTTCAATCAGATTATTAAAATCTGATTAAATTATTTGATTGTGACAGGATTAACTTTCTGTTCTAAGGACCTTTTTGTTATTTAAATATTAGTTAAATAATATTTTATTTATCCTGGTGTTATATTATCCTGGTGTTGCACTATATCCCATTCTGATCTTTTTGTTCTTATGTTTGTTCTCTTTTTTCATGGTTGCAGGGCTTTTATAAATTTGAAGAACAAAGCAACAGAGCCGAAAATGAATGCCAGTCTCTGAATACACATTCTCGAGTGTCATGTATGCAGGTATGTATGCTTGCATATTGACTGATAGAATCTTCATGTGATTTCTTAAGATCTCCAAGCCTATTTCATATTATTCATTTTGCTAAGGTATTTAAAATACAGTTAGAAAACATTCTAATAATAATACATTTGGAAATACATGTATCCTACAGATATGTTCCTGGTGAAAATGGTAGTAGATCAGCCAGGCATTTCATATGGCGTATCTGGTTATGCTTTCATCCAGTTACCAAATATTGTGCATGAAATAGCGATAAAATTCAGAGCAGTTAGAAATTACAAACAGTGGTAGAATTTTGACTGTGGCTTGAATGTTGTAGTATTTCACTAGGAAATAAATTCCAGTAACTCAATGGTCTTTGACTTGATCGGATTACTTATACACGGAGATATGTTCTAATTGTTAAATACATTTGTGTTCTGTCAATAAAACATGCAAATGCATTTTTAAATAGCCAAAAATAATTGGCTTTACAGGAATGCCAAATTATTCAAATCCCTAATATAATTCCTTTCGAGCAACAAAATCTTCAGATTACTCAATAAGAAAATAAGAGTTTCTATCCATACTACAATCTAGCTGTTATAGTTTGCAATGTAAGGAATATTGGGATTGGTATTTCTGGGAAGAGTATAGTGAAAACTCTAAATATTAAACATTAAAAATGTTCTCTGAGAAAATATATCTGAAGTTATTTAAGAAGTTTTGTATAACAAAGGCATACAATCATGTCATATTTGAACTAATTCCTTGTTTATCGGCTTTCAAGATATGAGCAATTGCCAGCACCAGGGATAGGAAATATTTATATATCTTTCAAGCTGTCTTACACTATAATGCATTACTTTGGGGGATTTCACTAGGTTCCTACTGGGTTCATATTACTTAGAATAACAGAGTTGGAAAGGACCTTGGAGGCCTTCTAGTCCAACCCCCTGGTTGAGCAGGAGACCCTGCACCATTTCAGACAAATGGCTGTCCAGTCTCTTCTTAAAAGCCTCCAGTGAAACAGCACCCACAACTTAAATATAACTGTAAACCTACAATGTGATGGGATAGTTGAAAGCGTAGACAAGAAATGCAGAGTGGCTAGATCACAGTCAAAAACATTTCTAGGTCTCAGGCATCTCCCTAATTAAACAAACAATTTTTTTTAAAAAACACCCAAATCTTGTGAGAATCAGTCATTTCAATAATGTTTAAACTGGGAAGCTGCTGCCCTTTTAGGACACTGCTGATCAAGTTTTGTTTTAAATTTAAATTATATTAAATTTAAATTAAACTTCTTCAAAATGAATTTTGTTAACTAGTTACACATACTCAAATCAGCCATATAGATGACGAAGCAAGAAAAAAAAACCCAGGTATAAAACAGCAAATATATTTTTGAAGCTGAAGCTTCTTTTCTCACTGATCTTCCCTTAACATATTATGAGGCACAACAGGTCTGTAGCCAGTCTTAATTTAACCAGTTTACAATAGGGCTCATGTAATCTTGAAATAGGAAATAGCATTTTTAAGATTAAAAAAATGGGAGTGATCAAAGAAGGTTTAGAGCAGGGGTAGTCAACCTTGGCTCTTTTATGACTCGTGGACTTCAACTCCCAGAATTCCTGAGCCAGCTTAGCTGGCTCAGGAATTCTGGGAGTTGAAGTCCACGAGTCATAAAAGAGCCAAGGTTGACTACCCCTGGTTTAGAGGATCGGTCCCCCAGCTCCTAAATAAATGAATTGGGATATTTTTATTTATTGAACTTATATAATTGCCCAACTCAAATACAGGACTCTCGATAGCTAATAATATTTTAGAAACAGAACAGAAACAATATAACAACATTAGAAATAATATGATGAATAGCTGGGAATCAGTAGAGGTGTACCTCATAACAGTATTCCTCAACTGATTGTTACAATGGAGACCAAAATATCTGTTACTAAGCAAGCCAGTTTTTAAGTGGCTTTTGCCCCTTTTCTTGCCACAGATTTTAAATGAATCACCGCAGTTGTTAAGTTAGTAACACAGTTGTTAAAGGAAAATCTGGCTTCCCCATTGACTGTGCTTGTTAAGCAGTCGCAAAAGGTGATTACATGGCCCCGGGACATTGTCACTGTCATAAATACATGCAGTTGCCAAGGGCCTGAAGTTTGATCACATGACTATGGGGATGGTGCAATGGTCGTGAGTGTGAAAAATGGTCATAGTCACTTTTTTCAAGTCCATTGTAATTGAATGGTCACTAAATGAATGGTTGTAAGTTGATGACGACCTGTATATCCAGGAGGTCTTTCTGAGTGTTTGATGCGTATGAACATATTTTGCCCTAATTCAGATTTCTGATACTCCTTATCTTTTGTTACAGATGGATGATGTAATTGACGACATAATCAGTTTGGAATCAAGTTATAATGAAGAAATCTTTGGTTTGATGGATCCTGCTCTACAAATTGCAAATACGGTATTTTGTTTTCTGTTATGTCTTTTTAGTTCTCACTCTTGCATAACGTAGTACCATTTTTTCATTAAAACGTGTCTATTTATTCTTTTATCACCAAAGATAAAATGCAAAACAAAGAAAAGGAAGAAAAAGGAAAAAAAGACTAACAAATATCCAATCCTAATAACAAAAAAAAAACCAACCATGTGTACAGCCCCCCCTATACAATACATTTAACATTAAACATAAGAAAAAAATCCACCTCAGCTGAATGCCAATAGATACATCAAAAATCTAATATATTTCCCTTCTCTTACCTAATGAGTCTACAATAGTTATAAACTTTTTCATCTATATTTAACAAAAATGCTATATTACATAAACAACCATCCCTCTTGTGGAAATCTATTTATGTAATAATTGAATCAACCTAACATATGTTTACATATACGTATACATAGGTATGCATATACATATACAGTGTATACACACACACATACACATATCTATTTGTGTGTGTTTGTGTGTGTTTGTGTATGTCAGAGGTTCCCAACCAGGGGTGCTAGCACTCCCTGGAGGTGCGAGACGATATTCCAGGGGGTCCATTATTTCGAACTTTTGTAAGGGGTGCGAGAATATATTAGAAGCGTTCTAGGGGTGTGGGGTATAGAAAAGGTTGGGAGCCACTGGTGTATTTATATATGTCTCTATATAAAACATGACAATCTGCAAGTTATCCCAAAGTTAAAACTAATCTTCAGATTCCTCTGTTAACCATCTATCATTGTATTTAACACATAGAAAATCCACAAATGGATTCCAGTCTCTTGTAAACTTGTCTAATCCATTTTCTCTAATTAAAGCAATTAATTTTGCCATCTCTGCTAATTCAGTCAATTTTAAAATTCTTCTACGGTCGGCATCCCCTTTTCCTTTCAATGCTTAGCATATCCAATCCTCGCAGCAATCACCATGTCAAGAAATAACTTCCCAAATTGTTTTTCAGTTGATTTATCTATAATACCTAGAAGAAAAGCTTCAGGTTTCATTAATATTTGTATTTTTAGTATTTTCTGCATTGTTAATTTTATATTTTTCCAATATAATTTTGCATGCTTACAAGACCACCACGTATTTTAGAATGTACCTGGATTTTTTTTGCATTTCTAACACTTGTAGGAACTTATATTTAATTCTTTTTTTTCTTTTTGCCAAATAAATTTGGATATATCTTTCTGTCACTGTTTAAAAGAAGAATTTTAATTTTAATTTTAATTTGTTTAAATTTATGTTAAAGGGGAGTTAAAGCATGTTATGGACTTGGTTACTTAAATAGTTGGTTAATGTTAGTTAGATTATGATTATTATATTTGTAACCCTGTGTTCAGCTTTGGGAAGTGGGGGAGGGGGAGGGGGGCTTGGGGGTGGGTATGGGGGTTTATATTGTAATTTTTATAAAACTTTTAATAAAATAAATAAATAAATAAATAAAAGAAGAATCTTTACTCAATATCAGGATAATCTGGAAAAGAAATAACATTCTGCACAGTACATTCATCTTAATTACTGAAATTCTTCTGATTAATGACAAATCTAGTTTTTCCATCTATATAAGTCCAACTTTATCTCCTTTCATATTTTAACATGATTATTTTTATATAACTTAGAATTTTCATTAATGAGATTCACCCCCAAATATTTTAGCTTTAAATCCTTTTTTAAGATCCAATTTCTTCTTTTCCCCATTCATATTCTTAGTATTGTCGTCTTTTATTTATTTATTTTTAAACCCACCATTTTCTCCAAATATTTTAATCTTCTTCATAACATACTCAATATTCTCTAGCGTAGGGGTGTCAAACTGCCGGCCCATGGGCCGGACCCATCACCAGGGAACCGTGCCCACCCCATTGCTGGCAATGGGAAAAAAGCTCCGATATGTCACGCGACGTCACCTGACATTGCAAGTTTGACATATCTGCTCTAGCGTATCTTGCAAAATCAAAACCAAGTCATCAGCAAAAGCACTTATACTTATGTGCTTTAATTTGTGATCCTTTTACTCTGTCATCTTGTCTAACAGTTCCAGCACCAGGATAAATAATAAAGGGGATAAAAGATTCTCCTGTCTTGTTCCTTTCTGGATTTCACATGATTTTATCAAATCTCCATTCCCCGTAATCTGTTCTTTCTGGAGTGTATAAATGAACTTCAGTCCCTGTAGAAAGTGCAGTCCAAAATCCATATTTTTGACTACTTTTAAACATAAAGTCCCAACTCAAATTATCAAAAAGTTTTTTCTGCATCTAAGAAGATTAGTGAAACTATTTGTCAGTACATTGTTATAAATGTTCAATTATATCCAAGATTACTCTCACATTGTCTTTTAATTGTCTTCTGGGTAGAAAATCACACTGGTCTTCATGTATGTAATTTTGTAAAAAAAAATTAAGTCTTTCAACTAAAATGGATGTAAACAATTTATAGTCATTGTTAAGAGGAAAAATTGGTCTATAATTCTTCACAGAAGTCCAGGCCTCCTTAGGCATCAAAGACATGTAGTATGTACAACATGTAGGCATAGAGTTTCCTTGTAGTTCATTAAATCCTTCTGTCATGGTTCCAACAGACAGAGTCAAATAAAGCAGAACTCTGAGGCTTGAAAAATCCTCAAGGAACATGTTTATTAGTTACAAAGTATCAGCACGATCAAAAATGAAACCAAGTCTGAAAATTCCCACTAAAAATTTCCCAGTTACAAAGTATAATGTCCCACCCACAAAACTATGCCATCACTATGTTCCCCAATACATTCATTTGGCGGGCTTTCTTATACAAGCCCAGTCCCTGATTGCGGGAGTAGTAGATGACCTTGGTTCCCACGGGACAGAAGATTATTTTGACCAGTGAAGTACGTGGGCAAGCCCCCCTCCCTCCATTCTATGTGGCAACCTAGAATGAAGAGAAAGATGGCTGCAGCTAGGCTCATTGTAGAGTTGACACCTTCATCAGGAGAACTAATTGCTCTTCAAAAGCTTTATAGAATCCATTCACTAAACCATCAGGTCCTGGTGCTTTATCTGTCTTAGCCCTATTAATTGCTTCTGTTATTTCAAAGGTCATTATTGGACTGTTCAAAATTTTAATTATCCCTTTTTTCAAATGGCCATTTAGATTTTTTTTCTTCATTCTACTCTAGAATATATAAAGAAATTACCTTCCTTATTAATGCCATCTATCATCAGTAATTTGACAAAGGAACATAAATAAGTACGGATAAATGTTTTTAGGGATATAGAACCCAAGATGCAGCTTGAGACTTGATTTGATTCAAATTGGAAATTTGAAATTAAAAATCAACATGATTTGTTTGGGGAAAAATACAATAAGCAGTAAATTGTATCTATATTCCTGTATCTTCATATTTTGATAAGATGGTATAAAAATAGCCAGTATACCCTAATTCCCCAGAACATAAGGTGGCTAACTTGAGGGTCTCTCTATAATATTATTTCACATTCACCTATTAAAGGCAATGATGAAAATTAGACCAGTCCCTATGGGTCTATGACATTGTGCTGAATTAATACAGAAATAATCTGATTCTATCTTTCAAAAGCCTTTTAAAAAGTTATCTCTTATTTAAATAATCAAAATGTCAACCTTCATCTGGAACTGGATTTTTGAGCTGGGAGACTTGTTGACAAAGCTGGTGGCCAACATAAGCCTTTTTGGAAGAATGACAGACTACATGGTATTTGTGACTAATTTTTAATACTCTCAGAAGTCATATACTGTGGCTGTAATTTAATATACAAGTAATTTGCACTATACAGCATTGTTCCATCAGCAAGCACATTTTATCAGAATTACTCATGCACTGAAAAAGATACACTCAATACAAAGTAAGACAACAAGGGGGGGAAAGGCTACCTCAATAAATCTGAGTCTTTTTTTTCTCTACAAACAGTTTTCCCCACTGAGACCAAAATAGTAAAGTGCTTCACTCCTCCACATGGTCTGCAAGGCAAGCTTTGCAGAAGTCACCAGCTGATTATTCATGTCCATATCAGAAAGCTGATTGTGCTGTGTTGTCCATATTTGGAAGGAAAGAGCTTGAAGCTACTTTATCTCCAAGTCCTTTTGAATTTCTTGGGATATGAAACAAATTTATTCAGCTTGATGTCTCAATTTACTTGAAGATTCATCTCCAAAGTATCAATTCAATTTCTTTCCAATCAAATCATCTAGTTGAATCATTGCACATCATTGTGTGTAGGTGTGTGTGCATTGGTTTACCTGAGCTAAAAGAATAAGTTTCTATCTTCATCAAAAAACCTCTGATTAAAATCTATGATTCAACTCCTCTGTTATCTAAAGTCCAAATCAGGTTGGTTACCATTGCTCCAGAATTCAGAGGAACAGAGCATAGAAAGAGTACTTGGCTATTTCCCTAAATCATATCATGATTTTTGGAAGACAGTATCTTGTTAGACAGCTACAGTGTAGTTCCTTGGTATTTCTTGAGGTTTCTTATTGAAGTCTACACCAGGACATATCCTATAGGTTGTCTATTAATTTGGAAGATTGCCCTACATATAAAAATTAATGAGACACAATTGTAGTACATTTATCCATTTGAAATCCATAACCAAAATCCATGAATTATGTTGGCAGATATCGTATTGAAATACAGCAATTTTGCTCTGGTAATACTAGTGCCTAGTACTAATTCTTTAGAATTCTTGGTCTAGTCAGATACTAGGCCCCCTAAAGCAAAGGTTAAGCAAAATCCCAATAAAAGAAGATGTCTTCTTGGAGCCCATGAATAGTTCTACAGAGTTAATAAGGATGCCATTGTATAGAAGCAAAGAGAAGGCCCAGTCTGTAACAGTGGTAGCTGTGCTCATTTGCTATTGAGATACAATAGTCACAGAAAATCTCATTTTTATGAGATGTAATAAATTAAATACTATAAATTATTGCAATGGAACTTTATGTAAAGGTCACACATGATACATGTTTGATCTGCTTTGACTCGATAAGAGCGCACATATCTTCAGGACTAGTTTGTTCATTCTTGTGGTTTATCTTTTAAGTAGAGCATTCAGATTTTCACCACAAACGCTATAGTGTTATCTTAAAAACTATTTGTGGTACCTTTTACTAAATGGTCTTAACTTTATTTACCAAAGGATAAACTTCATTGATTTTTTTTAGATTTGCATCTAAATTAACCAGTGGTGGTGGTTTCTTGATTGGGCTGTTGTTTACTGTTAGCTTGTTTCGAAGTTCCTTGATTGGGTAGTGTTTGCTTTTTGATTGTTGGTCTAATATTAATTTTGGTGTGAATCTCTGCTCATATGGTGTTGATTGCTGGTGGGGAGATGTTTTGGTCTTTCTGTTTCCTTTTTGGCTTTTTGATTGTCTGTTTTGAATGGCATGTAGATGTTTATGTCTGTGTGCCTGTTAATGGCTTTTTTGTCTGAGTGCAAGATCCTATATATTGGTTGCATTCTCTGAAGTATATCTCAGACATCTGCAACAAGATATAACATTCGTTTCTGTTGAAGACAGGCAAGCAACAATACAGAAATGTTGGTGGTCTTTGCTCCCCACTTTAAAATTATCAAGGGTTTTTGCAGGAAACACGGGAGATAACATCTCATCTCTTATCCTTTCCAGTTACCTGTCTCTGGCAATCTAGTGGACTTGTATGGGAATCAAGGTTTGCCTCCTCCAGGAATTAACATAAGCAATTCCTGTCCTGCTAACCTTCCTAATATAAAAAGGGAACTGACAGGTAAATATGAATTCTGTTTTTAAAA
>NW_015389196.1:0-20229 GCF_001527695.2 Protobothrops mucrosquamatus | reverse complement strand
ATCACCCGGATCTCTGGGGGCAGCTCGTTCCAGAGGGTGGGTGCTCCGACAGAGAAGGCTCTCCCCCTGGGGGTCGCCAGCCGACACTGTCTGGTTGACGGCACCCTGAGGAGGGCCTCTCTGTGGGAGCGTATCGGCCGGTGGGAGGTAATCTGTGGCAGAAGGCGGTCTCGGAGGTAACCAGGTCCAATGCCATGGTCGCTTTAAAGATGATAATCAACACCTTGAAGCACACTCGGAAGGCCACAGGCAGCCAGTGCAGCTCGCGCAGCAGCGGCGTTACATGGGAGCGACGTTACAAGGCTAGCAAACTCTCTGCCCTCTCAGAAGAGCCAAGGACACTGGTTTCTATTGGTGCTGTCAACAGAACAGGTCCTCTCTTGCAAGTCTCCATAGTTCCTCTGCGCTTGGCTAGCTGGGAGAGAAGACAAGGGAGATCAGGATAACCTGAGGTTACCAGTGAGAATTGCAGTCTTGTGGAACACACAACTGCTATTCCTACTTGAGCCTAAAAACTAAAGGAAGTAAAATTTCAGTCACCCGGACAGTTAATTTCTCTGTGGTAGCTGAGGCACAAGGGTTATTTAGCATAGGCAGAAATGAGCTTGGTAGACAAACAGCCCAATTTGGTGTAAAACAACTTTATAAGGAACAGAACACGTGATAGAAAGTATAGAGCGAAAAGGAAAATGAAGCTTCACTTGATAACCGAGTGTCTTTTTTCACTATTCATTTGCTTAAGGGTCATTTGTTGTATGTACACTATGGTTCACATAGAGTAGTCTGAAAATAAACAATGCTGTGTTCAAATGTGAAATATCAAGTTTTCTGAGAAAGTTCCTTGTACCAGTCACGTTGTATGGACCTAAAACAGCATCCTTGAATTGATGGGCAAGTCATGAGTGCAGAAAAGATTTTTGTTAGTGTATAATATTTGTCTTTCTTTTTTTAAGGAAGGGACAGGAGGGGGGAAAAAACAAACCAGCAAAGATAAAGCATCATTGTGTCTGATGCAGCTTCATTAAGAAAGATGCAACATTTGTTCATTATTATGATTTTATAATAAAGAGGCCTTTATTACCCGTATTTGGAAATTATCTAGGAATAGCCAATACAGACGTTTCACTGCATGGTTGACCTTCATCCAATGGTTAATATGTGTAGCTTTTTTTAAATTTAATGTTAGTGGTTAGGGAGAAAAAAAGTATTACTTTATTATAGTATGCCGCTTCCTTGGAGCAAACCTAATAGTTTAATGGATAAAATCCAACGTTGCACAAAATGACTTTTATACTTGTGCAACAGGACTTGGCCGTCTCGTTCCCCAACCTTCTGGAGAAGATTTTGAGGGTGCAGGGTACACAGGGGTACACGAAAAAGGAGGAATCTCTTCCTTTCCTGTTCTACTGATGGAAAATATTCTGGCAGATGGAGGCATAACTGAATGCAGCCCGTTATCCTCAGGTTAGCTGCTGCCTCAACTGAAAATGTTACTTTATTATGTTACTGCATGAAGGATATATTAAAACATATGAAGAACAGTTGCAGGAATTGGGTATGGCTAGTCTAGAGAAAAGAAGGACTAGGGGTGACATAATACCAGTGTGGCTGCATACCTTTGAGGGGTGTCACAAAGAAGAGAGGGGTCATCCTATTTTCCAAAGCACCAGAAGGCAAGACAAGAAACAATGGATGGAAACTAATCAAGGAGAGAAGCAACCTGGAATTAAGGAGAAACTTTCTAGCAGTGAGAACAATTAACCAATGGAACAGCTTGCCTTCAGAAATCATGGGTGCTCCATCACTGGAGGTCTTTAAGAAGAGACTGGACAGCCACTTGTTGAAATGGTATAAAGTGTCCTGCTTGAGCAGGGGGTTGGACTAGAAGACCTCCAAGGTCCCTTCCAGCTCTATTCGGATTCATCATTTCTAATCTTTAAGGTGGTAGCATTACAGCTACACTAGATTCTAGGGATTAGTACACTTCTGCATGCCTGATCCACATGAGAAAGAGACCCCAGTCAATTTACATACTCTTTCTCGCTACTCTAAAGATCCTAGCAATGGGAGCTCTGATTTTCTGTGATAAATAGATAACCATCTAAAAAGTTCCACCTCTGCATTTTATCTCTGCATCTGTGGCTATCTTAATGGGAAAGATAGCATTTGGAATCATCATAAAAGAGGAGATTTCACAAATCACATTTATTGGTGAAACCCAATTACCAACAGTATTATACTAGTATAAAACGCCAGTAAAACTCCTTCTGAGTTGCTGAAGAGAAAAACAGTCTAGAATGTTATTTCTCATATGCTAGTCTTCTACAAGCTGTGATTTGTTGAGTTTGTTTTTCACCTCATGGACCGAGGGTTTGAATCCCACTTTTGCATTCAGAAATTCTGTTTTCTTGCTAAGGATATCCCTGAATGTTAAAATTGGTCCTTTAACGACAGCTAGCCATATTATAAAGAAAAGACAGAGACAATATCATGCTGCACATTCATTATCTTTACCTACCGGCTTTGACAGTTCTGGATCTCTTAACTTGAACCTATATCTCCAATAGGTCAGATTGAGCATCCATGATATTAGATCATGGAAATATACCAGAAGGCTTTGCTATGATGCAGTATAGGTGGTATATAGATACATCAGTTAGAGTATATATGAAGTAGAATGCAGCAGAGAAATATCAAAGTTTACTTTGCAAGTGTTGCCTTTTAATGACTACTTCATTAATATGCATATCATGTGTATTTCCCACAGAATCAGAGGCAAGAGCTTTGGCCAAAGAGAGACAAAAGAAAGACAATCACAATTTAAGTAAGTTCCTTGTTTCTTTCTTTTTTCTTTTTAAATGGTCAATTAACAATAGACAAGAACCAATAGACTGCATCTTTGTGATTTTAAAAGCTTACTTAACCCATTCTCATAATAATGGAAGGAAAATATAATTACTTAAATATCTCCAAATGTCCAGTTGATCTTTCTGCAGAGGGAATTAGATATTTATTTGTTATTTTATTACTTTTTTAAAAAAAAAACACATTAATTTTATACCCTGACACTGAGCAGATTTTGTAAGGAATTTAATAATTTTCCACAGTATTTGTTTAGTTTCTGTAATATAAAAATACTATATTCTTATAAAATTACTGTATATATGATTCCTTTACATTTTAATCCAAATAATTTTTGGCTGGAATCAAAAAACCAAAGTGACATTGAAAACATCCAGTAAGATAATAAAGTCACTGATTGTTTGTTTGTTTGTTTTTCACCTTTAACATAAATAGTAAAGGGCTAGTAAGAAACCATTTTAATCTAGTTAATCTAATCGTATCTTTATCATTCCACTGTACCAAAGCCTTCCTGTGTTTCCAAAATTAAGAATTGATTATGAATAAATTAATTAAATTTAATTAAAGAGTTTATGTGTTAGCTGGGAGTAGAGCATTGTTAAGTCTATGTAAATAGATGTAAATAATAAAATATATTCATTGTAAAACCATCTGGATACTATACTTAATCTGAATTTTTAAGCAAACGTCTTTAATATTGTTGGCTTCTCCATGTTTAATATAACAGAAATGTAGCTACATAGATATAAATTATTTTAAAAGGTCATATTTTTTAATATCAGGAGCTCTTGATGTATTTATTCTCTAAAGGACTTTTGCTATATATTTATGCCAAAATCTTTTGTGTTATGACAATTTTGAAATGAAAAAATAATAATTTAAAACAAAATTAAAGTGTTTCTAGTTTGATTTTTGGAGTCTGTGGATGCGGCTTAGAGATCTTATTCTGTCCAATTTGTGCTGTGTTGATAAATCTATTGTAGAGTATATTTCTTTAATTGAAATAAGCGATCAGTTAATAATATAGGTGGTTTGTTATTTTTTCAAATGTTCTCTTCCGTCACTGATTCCTAATTTTATACTGCTTTCTTAAAAGTTGAAAGAAGACGACGATTCAATATTAATGATCGCATAAAAGAACTTGGTACTCTGATACCGAAGTCAAATGATCCGTAAGTATATAATAAATTACTCTAAGAAGGTACATTGCTTTTAAGAAATGATTGGATATGTGTTCTATTTAGCAGAAATACCTCGTTTTAAACTGTACATGTAGGAGGAGGAGGAGGAGAGAGGGAGGGAGAGGAGGAGAAGGAGAAGGAGAAGGAGAAGGAGAAGGAGAAGGAGAAGGAGAAGGAGAAGGGGAACGAGAAGAAGGCAGGGCCAATTGCCTTTTGGAAAAGCATCTTTGGGAGAACCATGACCTGGATGTTTCAGTATCTCCATAGACAGTCTAACTGACCCTGTTTAGTTTCTCAGGCCAGCCAAGGTTAACTAGGTGCTTCTACCTGCTGTGATTAGTGTTTCTTTATAGATATAATGATCTGGATTATTCTTACAGAGACATGCGTTGGAACAAGGGAACTATTTTAAAAGCCTCTGTGGACTATATCCGCAAACTGCAAAGAGAACAGCAACGGACGAAAGAGCTAGAGAACAGACAAAAGAAATTGGAACATGCCAATAGACATCTTTTGCTTAGAATACAGGTTTGCTAATTAGTATATAAAGGTTACAAACTGTGTGATTTGATTTCTTGATTTCTTAATTTCTGAGCAGGGGGTTGGACTAGAAGGTCCAACCAAGGTCCCTTCTAACTGTTATTCTATTCTGTTCTGTTCTGTTCTATTCTATTCTATCAAGGCAACTAATGCCTCTTTTGAAGTGAGGACAGAATAAAAACGGTTAAAAACCTAAATGAAAATTCATGCTATAATTTCTACTACATAATATAATTAGGGTTTGTTTCCAGAATGGTTCTAGAATATTAATCAGTCTGGAAGCAATTATCATAAATACATGAATCACACCCCATTTTACTGCTTTTGCCATGTTTGATAAGCAAATCAATGCAGCTGTTAAATGAATCATATGGTCATTAAGTGAATCTGTCTTCCCCATTTGACTTTGTTTTTGGAAACTGACTGGGAAGGTCATAAATGGAAATTATTTGACCCTGGGACACTGTTGCTATCATAAGTAAAGGCCAGCCTCCATATTTTGACCTTGAGGACGCTACAACGATCATAACTTATGAGAATTGGTCACAAGCCAATCTTTTTTTTAATGGTATTGCAACTTTATGCTTAAGGAATGGTTGTAAGTTGAGGTATATTCTTCATGTTCTAGGCCAGAGGTAGGCAACCTTGGCTCTTTTATGACTCGTGGACTTCAATTCCCAGAATTCCTGAGCCAGCATGGCTCAGCTTGGAAACTCTCCCTTTCCCCTCAACATATCTGACTCAGGAATTCTGGGAATTGAAGTCCACGAGTCATAAAAGAGCCAAGGTTGCCTACCCCTGTTCTAGGCCTATTGGCCATATGTGGCAACAGATACTTTAATAGTTACTTGATGAGCTTGAGGCAAAATCCTAGTATGCTTGGTTGTTTTTGTTATATCTTCGGTTCTTTAGGCATTGAACGAGGCAGAGTGTTGAAACAGCAAACAAGTTTATTAACTCAGAACAGAAGCAGCCCTAAAGGCTGCTGCACAGCTATTTATACAGTTAGCCTCTAGGTGGCAACCAATAGGTTTAAAGTAAAGTTTCCTGCCCCAAAGTTTAACCAACTTTAAACTTTAAAGTTAAAGTTTCCCGCCCCAAACCTCATTATCAGCTTGGAGACAGCCAGTCTGACTTTCAGTAACAGCAACTGTTAAACAATGCAGCAATGTAGCTCAGACATTAAGCAAGTGATTTAAAACAGTTGTGGCCAATACATTACAGTTTTAGTGGCACTTTGCTACAAGTTAGATAAGATGTTGGTATTCAGTGCCCTAAAAGGAATAGAAATCCCTCCTACCTTCCCCCCCCAATCAAATTCTAAGGCTTGAGTTTGATATAAAATAGTAGAATTCTTTCAGTATGTTGTTGGAAAGCTCCATTTGTGCAAGTGCAGGATTAGGTTGCACACACAAAACCATCCTTTCCACCCTCCCGCTGCTGCTGCCGGTCGCGGAGCTGGAAAGGCTGGGATCCCCACTTGCTAGGAGCAGTATTAAGAGCAATTTTTTAATCACACAGGAAGCAGTCTTATAGAGAGCATAATGAACCCCCATTGGCCTCACTCTGAGACTGAGTGAAGAGAGGAAATTGCATGAAAGATATACCTATCTTCTGCTTATTCTCAAACAGATACCAAAAGCTGCTTCCCTTCCAGCATATATAGTAATTTCTTAATGTTGGCACTCTGATAGAGAAACAATAATTATCTTTTATTCCCAGTGTGCTCTACTGCACTTTTCACTTTGGTGATTGCCCTTTTTTCCATAACTCGTGTCTAGAAAGAAACCTACGTTGGATGAATAATATAATTATTTGTAAGAGGGTTTGGAACAGAAGGCTTGCCTGCTTTTAAGAAAAATGTTAAATTCTAAAGTTGCCGTTCTTTTTAAACCCGTTCAACGCATTTCTTGTTTTTCACGCCTCTTCATAACAGGAGCTTGAAATGCAGGCTCGAGCTCACGGACTTTCCATCCTCCCAACTACGGGCCTTTGCTCTCCAGAAATAGTAAACCGGCTGATCAAACAAGAGCCCGTCCTTGACAACTGCAGCCAGGAAATCCTACAGCAGCATCACCCTGAGCTTTCTTCCACGACCACTCTTGACCTCACCGATGGCACCATCACTTTCAACGGCAGCCTGGCAAACATGACAGAATCGGCCACAAGCACTTATGCTGTCCCTCCCAAAATGGGATCTAAACTGGAAGATATGTTGATGGATGATACTCTGTCTCCTGTTGGGGTTACTGATCCACTCTTAACGTCGGTCTCTCCTGGGGCTTCAAATACAAGTAGCCGGCGGAGCAGCGTAAGCATGGAAGATACTGACCATGCTTGTTAGTGGATATCCTTAGACAGGCCTCTCACAAACTTCTTCATTTCCTGATCGGTAGATTAAAGTAATTTGTTCTTTCCCTCCCCCTAATATTTGAATATATAAGTCTACAGATAGTTCGGCGTATGTGACTTTTTTAATGTTTGAAAAGACTTGTACATTGTTTTATAACTACCAGTGCTTCCAAAGTATAGTACTGTATCTGTGAACTAGATTCATCAAGGAACTCCAATTGATTTTATCTCTTCTCAGAAGCAATAGATGTCTACAGATCAGCAAGTTCTACTAAAGAGAAACTTCAGTATAACTAAGCAAAGTGACTTGGAAATGAAATGAAGAAGAATGTATAGAAACCAAAAAGAAAATTAGCTTTGTATAAACAATTTTTCTGTTGACTTAATAGTGCCTCCTTAAGGAAAAAAGTATACAATATCTATTAATTCATATAATCTTTCCCAAGGCGACAGATAATATACATGTATCAACAGATACAGAAACTAACTGATTTTAAGTACAGTTCAGCTAGATTTAATGCAAAGGAGACATATCTAAAGATTCAGTCATATTTAAGTTCATATTATTATCCATTGAGTAAACACTCTTCAAAATTAACCTCTCACCTTTTCAAAAAACATTACTTTTAAATAATCATGAGGAAATTATTTTTTTAAAAAAATACTGTACAAGAGTTCATAATACAAACAGTATTTTTTTCTCAATGGGGCATAAATAGTATTTCTTTTTAAAAAAATATGGGGTACAAATATCTAATTTAAATGAAATTTTAAATTTTTTGAGTCAACATTTCGTTTTGAATACATTTTTATAAGAAAATGCCTCTAGCCGTTGCATCAAGTTTTTGACAGTTAAATTCCACTGAAAGAAAGCCAGTTTAGTGTAGTGGTTAAAGCACCAGACTAGAAACTGGGAGACCATGAATTCTAGTCCTGTCCTAGACACAAAGCCAGCTGGGTGACCTTGGGCCAGTTACTTTCTCTTAGCCCTAGGAAACAAGCAAGGGCAACTCACTTCCAAAATCTTGCCAAGAAAATTCCAGGCGGTTGCCAGGAATCAAAAACTGACTGAAGGCACACACACAAATGGATTGTTTTACATTTTTTGTGTACATTTCAGTATAAGCTTTGGTACAGGTACCTGTCTTTTCACGAGTGGATTTGTGGCTATTTTGTATATTACAGTCTTCTTTGAAAGGAATGTTTTGACACAGATAGTTTAAATAATAATGCAGATTTAATGTAGTTAACAAAACAGAGCTCAGTATAAAACAGAAAGTCTGGGTGTGGGGGAAACCCCAACATGTTCCTTATTTTTTAGTGAGAATAATATTGTTGAAAATACGATTGCTATGTTCTTTCATACCCTATTACACTTTTCAGCAGTTGTGTTGGAAAAAAAAATACTGTACCTTCAGGTGACTGTCTTGAGCCCAACAATGTTAGATTTAACCATGCAACAGTGTTGTTGTAAGAGCATGTTCTGTGCATTATCTACTCTGATGTAGGCCTATGCAATAACAGTAGTGGCGCCTGTATTATTACCTTGCCTAATTATTTTATACAGAGGTTGTATAAGCTAACCTGTTGAGCAAGAGATAAGCTTCCTCCATAGCATGGAATCCTATCTCCTGAAGAATGAAGTGCCTTAAATTTAGCTGTAATCTTTATGAACTATGACTGTAGGAGATTTTGAGGGGAGAAGGGAGGGAATCACACTGGGGGTAGTTGTTGGGCTGAGGTCATGAAACAAAGAGTTTCTGATCCTCCCACAGTTCTTGCATTTCCTAAAGTTTTTGACTCCCATGTCTGGATTTTCTTTGCTTATATATTCAGGAAGTCTGGGCTACTGGACAGAGATAAGCCTTCAGAACAGGGGTCTTCAAACTTGGCCCTTTTATGACTTGTGGACTTCAACTCCCAGAATTCCTCAGCTAGGCACGCTGGCTAAGGAATTCTGGGAGTTGATGTCCACAAGTTTTAAAGGGGCCAAGTTTGAAGACCCCTGCTTCAGAATGTTAGTGAGAAAAGATGATCAAGTAAAGTGGTAAAATAAGGCTCCGCAATCATGAGCCTGCCATGCACTTTTTTGCTTTATGAAACCTCCTTGAAACCACTAAGGCCAAATTGTGCTGCTCTTTTAAGTCGAGTTGCACAGTGGAAGTGGGGCCTGGGCCTGTTTTCAGCTTTGCCAATCTCTTAGAGGCAGAGAAGATGACTTGAAGTAAAGACCTTTTCTTTTAACCTTAACATATTTTTCAGCTCATCAGTGCTCAGTTTGCTCCAAACTGACTACCTGAATGCTGATAATACTTAAGAATGTTTGTATCCATATGATAGGAGTAGAAATTTGAATGCTTTTGTTGCTGAGACACCTTAATCAGCTCAATACTTTTTGCAAGTTAAAAAGGCTGCAAAACAGTATAATTTAGAAATGAGTATTCAGCCCATGCACAGCAGATACCTCACGTTCAATAGCTGATGAACAGTCTGTAATTGCCATAGATCTATTTTCCCCAAACTGATGCCCACCGTAGAGGTTCCCAGACAGTGTTTGGAGGCACAAGGTTGCATGAAACTGCCATATACTATCTAACTGTAGTTAGCATTTTATTGTGGACTTGATTCTTGATATTTTTTGTTTTTATAACTATTTTTTAAGTTTATCTGACTTTGGGACAGAATGCTGTTCAAAGCCTAACCAAGCAGGTCACAGTTATCTCTACTGATAGCTTGATCCTGAGCAATGCCAATGGCTTGTATTATAAGGGTTTTTTTTTTCTTTTTTTTAAGTGAATAAAGAGCTGGATCTGGCCCTGCTTTGCAGGAGTCTGCTTTCTTGATACCACATTTCTCTCCTTTTAACTTCAATGCAAACACTGTAGATTATGCATATTAAAAGACATATTTGCTTTTTTTTTTGCACAACCCATTTCATTTAATGTCATTGTTGGAATGTCCATTATACAGATACAATGAAGGTCTAAGCTGTTTTCAGTGCATACAAGAGTAGGGGTTTAGGGTGGGGGTGGGTGGCAGAAGAGAGACCCAAGTTTGTAATCTACTCACTGAATTCTATGGTTTTTATCAGGCATTACTTTTATGGGCTTTCAAATCTGCCTTTGCACACTAAGGACTAGAAATGTCCTTATTTCTTCTGGAGGGAAAAAAAACAGAACCTAAGATTTTTAATAACAGAAATTCTTTTCCGGTGTCAAGTTCTATGACTGCAACGTAACATATATATACATAACCTCCATGGTGAAACAAGGCTGCTTTTTAAGAAAAGCCATTCTGCTGGATTCTGTTTTGTAGTATTTTGAATCAAGAAACAGACACTTAGACCTAAATAAAATGTAACTGTGCCCTGTCACTGAATTTAGAGCATCTCACAGCTTAGTGGAAATACAATCTATCATCTTAGATTCCCTTAGATGAAATTTTTGCATTCCACCATTTCTGTTGTATGTTCTTTAGAATATGGAGCATTTTGTCATTTCACAGTCTGCAACATGATATATTTGGCTTTTCCTCACTAGCTGTTCACTATTTTTCTTTGGATTTTCCCTTTAATATGCTTACATTAGAGTTTTCATATTTGTAGTTCATGCAAATCAAATCTAGGAGACTGGTGCCAAACTTTTCAAGTGTAACATATGGCCCCAGAGGATTTTTTTTTTGTCCACCACCATCATCATCATTATCATCTAGAACAGGGGTCCCCAACCCCCAACCCCTGGTCCGTGGACTGGCACCGGTCTGCAGCATGCCAGCAAGTGGGCCACACAAACAAGCAAAGCGACATCCTTGGGATGCAGGCAGTATTCAAAACCACACCTCCTCTGGGGAAAAACCTTTCTCCATGGCACCCATCCCTGGTGCCCAAAAGGTTGGGGACTTCTGATCTAGAACCCAAAGTCCACAATCTGAGCAGGCTTTCAGTGTGTTGCATTTTTAAAACAGAGATGTCAGGGCCATCTGTTACATGGTAGAGCATTAAACTTTACTGAATCTCAAAGTACAAGATTCCATGAACCCAGATGAGAAAAATTGAAGAGAACCCTAAAATGGCTGCTCAGTCAAGGAGTTCAATTTCATTTTTTGCCAAAATCACAAAGACTTGTTAGTGCCATGAGCAGCTTTCTTACTACTTTTAAACCATTATAAAAAGCAATACTAACTCTTTTGTGTATAAAGCCTTTAGGAGAAAAACAAACAAACAAAGCACAAAATAATGCACTTATCACATGGTTGGACACAAAATGCACTGGTGAAAAAAATAAATTGGTAGAAAAGGCTTCTGTATTTTAAAAAAGTGATATGAATTACTGCCTCTAGTTCTGGATGTTTAGCACCATACTGTTATCCTTTTCATCTGCTGTTGGCTGCAGCAATAAGTTGTGTATGATCCATCGCACTGTAAATTATGGGTCAGGTTAATGTAAGCCAATTAAATAATTTGAACTGTTCCTAATAGATGAATTAAAGTGTTTTTTTATGTAATGACTTTATAATTCATGTAGAGTACAATTGAATGATCTGTTTTAAATCAAAGAATGACTTCTGGTGTTAATCTGTGAATATGAATAACAAATAATACCTTGGATTTCAGAAATTTGCTTCATATGAACTTTCCTTCCTTCCTTCTGCCATCTAGTGGGCTTGATGTGACACTACAATACATTGATTTTGCATAATTTGCATAGTGAGAATATCATTTTTCATTTTTTCAAGCAGCATGAGTAACTATCTAATAAACTGTTTACAAATAACTTTTATGTTAAAAAGCAGCCCACTTGCATAAATAGTGGCAATCGGCTGAAAGCAGTCATGATATCAATCTTTGCACTCTTAATGGTGTTTTTTTTTTTAAAAAAAACAACTGCATAATGGTTGAAGCCATATTCACATTTTTCTGCTTTGCATAATTTTTAGCCTTCAGAAATACCCATTGTTTTAACAGAAATAGCTAAATAACTGGCAGATATACATCTGAACATTTAGTTAGCACGGAAACAAACCTAAACTTAGAATACACAACTGACTAATATCCCAAACTGCCTGATAATGAGTGTTACCAGAATCTTCAACTGTTTCACTGGTCATTGGAAGGAAACATTTTTGGAGTAAGAGCACTTCTTGAACCAAAATATTTCATAAATGGACTTGTTTTTTTTTCATATTAAGCCCAAGATCTGTCCTATTAACTATTACATACTGCTTTAAAATTTTTATTAAAAAATATCTTTTTGACATGGTACCCAATTGAGACTAATCCCATTTCAGAATTACAAATCATGTGTTTTCCTATAAATGAAGTTTGGAATGGAACTGGAATTCTTGCTATCATCTAATGTGACTGAAGTATAGTCTTCTTTGATGGTCTAAACGTAAGTTTAGCAGACACTCAAGTTGCCTAAATTCTGCTTTCTCCCTAAGAGGTACGTGATATTTCTGTTTCACGTGCAGTCATGATGTCTATATTTGCATTAAAATAACAGCCAAACTCTGTACCCGCCTTAGTCCACTCTCAATGATCCATATCTCTGAGCGAGGTGTAACTTAACGATGTGGATAAATTATAGAATAAGAAACATAAAAAGAAAGGAAAGGAAATAGCTGCAAAAATATCCATGTGTGGATAATTTGTAAAACTGTTCCATATTATTCTGCAGCCTTCCAGATGTTTGGACCTCAGTTCCACAAATTTTCTAAGCAGCAGGAATAATCCATGGGTTTTTCTTCTTTGAATTTCCTGACAATTTTGTTACATTATTTCACTCATTCTGAAAATAATATTGCACAACACAGCTGTATTATTATTATATGTGGGTTGACATTATAAACGTTTCATTACCCAAACTACTTTGGGTAATGAAATGTCTGCAAGAAAACAAGCAAACTCAGAGAGCACCAAGGACCCTTCATGTCAACCCTGAGCTACAAATATTCTCCTTTATTAGTGATATTATAAACAACCCAAATGAACAAATATTTTGGCATAAAATTTTTGGCATAATTAAATCTGTCCATATCCTGATGGAGGAGTAGGGGAAGGGGGAGAGAATGGAGAGGAAGAAGAGGAAGAGAGAATAGAGGAGAAACAAGGGGGAGGAGGAGGGGGATATCAAAAAAATATTTTAGATTGTGTAAAAGTATGAATACCACAATTTATTTAACACCAGTTAAATAAAGCAGTTATATCTTTCCTGGGATCACACAATAGCTATATAATTCTAATACTTTTCTATGATATTGTAGAGATAGGGGCCAGGTAGAGGTTGTGAGCAGCAAACTGCCCCTCCAAAGCCTGCGTGCCTCTTCTCTCTACATGATCTCATCCATTCACATCACCATGGCAATGTGGGAAACTACCCCAGGCTGGTACAATGACCTCACCTGCCTGATATCAGCCTGGTTACATCAACAGGATGTGGCAGCAAACTGCTCCCTGTTTTGGGCCTCTTGGCTTTCTATTCTTAATGATTGGCAAGGGGTTTCACCAATAGAAATGCTGTTACTATGCTGATGCCATCTTACTTTATGCTATTTGAAGACCTGTATATAAGGCAATAAACACTGCGAAAGCAGTCAGCCATATTTGCACCCTGCAATGACTGAGCACTGATTACTACATGATATTATCTATGAATTGTGGCATCTAATCCCCTGGTGCTTTAAGACAATTCTCATTGGTGTTTTAAGATAATTCTCAGAATGATACACCTATGCAGTCATATGTCCAGTTAGTCCAGAATGCAGCTGCGCGGGCGGTGATGGGAGTGACTCGTCGCTCCCATGTAACGCCGCTGCTGCGCGAGCTGCACTGGCTGCCTGTGGCCTTCCGGGTGCGCTTCAAGGTGTTGATTATCATCTTTAAAGCGCACCATGGCATCGGACCTGGCTACCTCCGAGACCGCCTTCTGCCACAGATCACCTCTCACCGGCCGATACGCTCCCACANGCCTAGGGATATTTTAAATTGGATTTTAATCAACTTTTAAAATAAGAAAAGGCCTATTTAAATATATCTTTTAATTTATTTTAAATTTTGTATATTTGTATCAATTGCTCTGTTTTTTAACTGGCTGTAAGCCGCCCTGAGTCCACCAGGAGAAGGGCGGGATATAAATACAATAAACTGAAACTGAAACTGAAACTGATTACAAAATCCCATTTCCTAAGGAGATTTTATATCTATGTCTGATTTTACAGGGCTTATGAGCTGTTCCAATCAACACCAACTCTGAGCATCTTACAGTTCCCATTATCATAAATTCAGATTAAAAACAATTAACAAAGTGATATAAAAGAATAGCAAACCAACAAATACAGACAAAGAAGAAGAAAATAAAAAACTGTCCCTACTAATTAATCAAACCAGTCAATAATACTATAATCAATTACCCCCAAATGAAAAATTCTGTTGCATAGGCCGCGGTGGCCTGATTGAAGTAGTCATTTTTAATAGACCTTCTAAAAGCCAGGAACATTCTACTATCCTGGATCAATCTCTTTTTAAAAAAAAAAAAAAAAAAAGGAGGCGTACTCTTCTCTCAGAGATGACAGGGGCTTAGTGTCATGTGACTGACTCTTAGAGATGACAACCAGCACTTCAAATTGCATATTTCATCTTTCTCTTTTTTCCTCCTGTCCGTCTTTCTCAAGAAAAGATATGTACCTCTTGCTGGAAACTTGTAATGATCTCTGAAGAGAGCTTTCAACATGAGACTGATAGCCCCATTAAAGTTGCCATAAGTCTGAATATTTCCTATTCCTGACAACGAAATGCTTCTTCTTGAAAATGTTGTTTAAAGTCTATCACAAAGCTTGAAGTCAAAAGGAGCCTAAAATAAGGGAAGGGTGGGCAGCAGCTAATAAAATAAAAGGTAAAGGTTTCCCCTGTCCGACTCTAGAGGGCGGTGCTCATTTCTGTTTCTTAGCTGAGGGAGTCAAAGACCTTTTCCGTGTTCATGTGGCCAGCATGACTATATGCCAATGCATATGGAACACTGTTACATTGCCACCAAAATGGTGCCTATTGATCTCCTTGCCTTTGTATGCTTTCGAACTGCTAGGTGGGCAGGACCTGGAGCAAGTAACGGGAACTCACCCCATCATGCAGCGCTCAAGTCTTGAACCTGGGCTGTCAGCACAAGCTCAGCATCTTTAACCACTGAGCCATCGTGCCCTTTCCTAAAATGAGGGAAGGATGGGCAACAGCTAATGGAACATGGTTAAAGTAGGCAAAAGCAAGAAAATCAATCCTGAAAGTATAAAGGATATGGGTACATACTATTGGGGAAAGAAGACACCTCAAAAGAATTAAAATTAAGTCATTTAGGAAAGGAGACTACCTATTAGGAGATAAAACTGGAAAAACAGGGATATGGGAAGGTGTCAGATATTTGGTCTGATCTGGGCAAGGCTGCAGCTGAATTATTGTCCATAGAAGATCATTTATATCTGTTATTGACTTAGAAAGCAAAAGCATCTTAGAACATGTGAGAGAACAACTGGAGGAAATAAATGGATTTCACTATTGAACAATCCAGAATTTTTTATGTCTACTTTCAGCTATCCATTTCTAGTTATCTTATATAGGTCACAAGATCTATGAACAGTACATAGCTTTTTCGGACCATTCAAGGCCTATGGAGCAACCATACCTCTAGAAAAGAGCAAGTAAATTCAGAATGGAAAGATGACAATGATAATGCTGGAAAATTGATCTGGGAGAGGTTATAAGAAAGATAAATCTGTGTAGCTTGAATCTGCATTCTAGCTTTGTTATTTTTATTAAATGTTGCAGCTTTACATAATTTCTCTGACAAATGCAGAACTAATGTGACATCCATATTAGATTAGTTCCATATGATCAAGCCTAATTCAACATGGACCAAGGAAATTCATGTTGCTCTAATGTGTAACTCCAATTTGTAAGTTCTTTTGTCTGAAAGCAGCATGTAATTTGCATAACTGGCAGTCTCCACTGAAGAGAGACAACAGTTGAACCATTTTACATTGAGCTGCCTTATCTATATTATGAAATAGATGCTGATATTATTCATGATTTTAAATATTTTTTGCTTTTAAATTTTAATGAGAATTATAGGAAAAGGATTTAGCCAAAAGATATGTTTACTCCGAAGGGCAACTACACAATCACAGGCACATCAATAATCCCACCCAGGAGTAGGAGGAATGATAATATTGACAAATAAATGTCTATCTAATTTTTCAGTGTTACTTAAAATATATTTCTATTTTTTATTGTAACACTAACATTAAAATTTCAGCAGAAAATCTTCCAAGAAATAAAAGGCTAATCAAACAATATGTAAATGTGTTTGAGAAGATAGCCTGACCTAGCTCTAGAACATCATACAATCACACCTGAAGCAATAAAAGAAAAATTAAGCTTTCCTCACCTCTGGATGGACCCATTAATTTCTTCAAATTAAAATACCCAAGAATTCTGTCTGGAGGCAGGCTAAAAATAGCTCTGCAAAAGGTGGAGCTAATGACCACAGCAAAGAATGAAGAGCCAGTAAGTAAACCTCTCTGGACAAGGAGAGAATGGGAGATCACCCACATGTGCACCAGAATGTTGCTCTTCTCAATGAGACCACAAGATAGTGTGTCAATGCGTCCTGTCTTGGTGCTCCTCACATAAGCCAGCAAGCAGGTACGATAGACAAACGGTCTTTATTTTGCTCCGTTGTGAATCAAAGTCAGCACTGAGGATCGTTTCTCCCAGTGCGTTTACATAAAGTCACGCCTGCCCCACCCTTGCCGCCCCGCCCCTCAAGCCAGCATCCGCCCAGGCTCACCTGGCTCCAACCAAGCCCTTGCCGGCCCTGCCCTATTCTGGCTACACCCCACAGTTCCGCACCCACAGTTCTGCTCATCAGCATTCCCTTTCCCTCCTTTCCGTGACTCCAGGTGTTTCCCCTATTTGCATCCACTCTTCTTCGCCGATTGTCGAGCTCTGCGAGGCGCAGGGGGATGACGTCATGCCACGGCGCCCGTCGCTCTCTTCCCCTGCTACGAGTGGTCCGTGCAAAGCCCTAGCAGAGCAGTGTGGCCAGACAGAAGGTTGGGATGGGTGGCGTCGTTCTCACGCAGCCGGCAAGGTAATCAAGGCGGCTGGCGGTGGCTTGGTTGCCGGCGGGCGTGTCGGCCTCGCAGTGCTCGACATAGTGACCAAGTGACAAAATTAGTGGATCAGAGGAATGCTGTGGACATAATTTACTTGGACTTCAGTAAGGCATTTGATAAAGTACTGTACATTACAACCTACTACTTGACAAGATAGAAAAATGTGGGGTAGACAGCATCACCACCAGATGGATCCATAGCTGGCTGACTGGCATACTCATCGTGTGGTCCTCAATGGAACTGCACCTACATGGAGGGAAGTGTGTAGCGGGGTGCCCAAGGGCTCTGTTCTGGGCCCAGTGCTCTTCAACATCTTCATCAATGATTTGGACAAGGAGATAGATGGGGAACTCATCAAATTTGCAGACGACACCAAGCTGGCAGGAATAGCCAACACTCCAGAAGACAGGCTTAAGATACAGAAAGATCTGGAAAGACTTGAACACTGGGCACTATCTAACAAAATGAAATTCAATGGTGAAAAAAGCAAGGTTCTACATTTAGGCAAGAAAAACCAAATGCACAGGTATAGTATAGGGGGTACCTTGCTCAATAGTAGTAACTATGAGAGGGACCTCGGAGTCCTAGTGGACAATCACCTAAATATGAACCAGCACTGTGCTGCAGCTGCCAAAAAGGCCAACACAGTGCTAGGCTGCATTAACAGAGGGATAGAATCAAGATCACGTGAAGTGTTAATACCACTTTACAATGCCTTGGTAAGGCCACACTTGGAATACTGCATCCAGTTTTGGTCACCGCGATGTAAAAAAGAAGTTGAGACTCTAGAAAGAGTACAGAGAAGAGCAACAAAGATGATTAGGGGACTGGAGGCTAAAGCATATAAGGAACGGTTGCTGGAATTGGGTATGTCTAGTTTAATGAAGAGAAGGACGAGGGGGGGGCATGATAGCAGTGTTCCAATATCTCAGGGGCTGCCACAAAGAAGAGGGAGTCAAGCTATTTTCCAAGGTGCCTGAAGGCAGGACAAGAAGCAACGGGTGGAAACTAATCAAGGAGAGAAGCAACCTAGAACTAAGGAGAAACTTCCCTACAGTTAGAACAATTAACCAGTGGAACAACCTGCCTCCAGAAGCAGTGAATGCTCCAACACTGGAAGTTTTAAAGAAGAGACTGGAAAGCCATTTGTCCGAGATGGTATAGGGTTTCCTGCCTGAGCAGGGGATTGGACTAGATGATCTCCAAGGTCCCTTCCAACTTTACTACTACTATTATTATTATAGCAGTGACTGGTGGTTTTTGAGCACTGTGAGGAATAACATTGTACTCACAATCACAGTGAATGCCTTTTAAGTGACACTGCTTTCACGAATGTCCTTTTTTTATTTTGGGAATTGTTAATTAGTTTTAAGCTATCAGAGACCTTCAGATTGACAGCTCTGAAAATTGCCAAGTGAGCTTTCCTTCAATCTTTAATGAAAGAAAATTTCAAGTAATAATTGACCTAAATCATGTAGATCAGAGGTCCCCAACCTTTCTCGGTTGGCAAACCGGAGGGAAAGGGAAGGGGAAGCATTTTATGGGTACGCACACATAAGCAGGGCCGCGAGCATGTATGCGACACAAATGGGATGGCGCTAGTGCCCAAATGATACTCACTAGCCCTGCCCTGTTTTGGCCCTGCAGAGCCCCGTTTTCACCCCAGGGAGCCCCATTTTCACCACAGAGTCCCATTTAGGCCACGCGGTGCCCCATTTAGGCCACACAGCCACAGCACTAGCATGAGTGGGGATGAGAACATGTACACACATGTGCACTGGCCAGCCTGTCTCGTGGCCCGGTGGTCAGCAGGCCAGGGCCCTGTAGTGAGCCGTGGCCCACAGGTTGGGGACGTCTGATGTACATGGTGATTCCTTGCCTCTAGTTTTCATATTAAAACTGTTGGCATGTAATCTGAAGGTGGGGATCATTTCAATCTGTCATGGTCAGGTCACTGTGATTTGATCACTATTTAGCTCACTAGCATTCTTGACCTTCTTGAGGTCATGGGAAGGACCTCTATCCAGGGTACTTTATGGATCCAGTGGGTTTTCAGCAAAAGTCTAGAGAGGCTTTTAATGATCTGGCAGAATTTGTTGGTAACTAAGACACTAGATGTGATAGCCTTTAGGTGGCCTTTGCCAATGCTGAGGTTTTTTTATTTACTAAGAAGTCCTGGAAGATGAAATGGCAGAAAATTAAGAGTTAATACCATCAAATAGTGGCATTTGTTTAGGTTCTAGCCTATATGGAGACAGTAAATGTGGTCATCAAGAGCTTTTTGGCTCACAGAGCAATCCTGAGGATGGTTGCACTGTGTCAAAAGAACAGACAAGCATAGAACATCATCTCAAGTAGTCAGTCTTTATTTGGTCCAGGGCTGATTGATTCATTGTTCTTCAGTTCATAGTGTGAGGGGGTGCTCCCTGAGCTAGGCTGTCTTCTTGCAGATATTTCATTACCCAAACGAGATAACATCATCAGTGCTAAATGTCTATGGAGATTCTCAGTCATCCAGGTCATGGTTGTCTGAAAGGTGTTTTTTTTTGGAAAGGCAACTGGACTTTCTTTGTTTTTGCTTGAAGACCTTTTCATTTCTCATCCAAGAAGCTTCTTCACTTCTTCAGAACTGAAGAAACTTCTTGGATGAGAAGTGAAACATCTTCAAGCAAAAACAAAGAAAGTCCAGATGCCTTTTGAAAAAAAACACCTTTGGGACAATTATCAATGCTAGACTTCATGCTGTCTTCAGATTCATAACTGAAAGGCATCTATCTTTTTCCTCTCACTTCAGTTTTTCGTAGCCACATATAACCACTTGGGGGGGAGGGACACACATTGTTTTTACTACCGGTATTCTAACCCTAAATAGCAGATAAATATCCTTATCCTTTATGATCTTGTCCACGTTTGTCACTGTCTTTCTCACTAGGCTTAGTCTTCTTTTTGCTTTTCAGCTCATTTATTTATTTTGACCCCAAGAAAACTAAACTATCACATTTCTTCGCATCAACTGCAAGTTCATTAACCACAAAGTTGACATTGCCAGGATTTTTTAACTTTCCATTTTTATTTTCATAATGAGCTCTTTTTCAGTCTCCCATCTTTCCGCTCTTAAAATAGTAGTACCTGC
>NW_015389195.1:165084-174075 GCF_001527695.2 Protobothrops mucrosquamatus | reverse complement strand
GCGGTGTAAACTTTATCTTTTTCTTAAAAACATTTTGAATATTCCACCAAATTTTAATCCAAAATGCTTTTATTTCCCTACATGTCCACCAAATATGAAAATAAGTTGCATCTAAATTTCCACATCTCCAACACTTGGGTTGTAAATTAGGATACATGCACGACAATTTTTGAGGATCCAAATGCCACCTATAAAACATAAATTATTTTTTAATGGGTGACTTAGTTGAGAATGAAAACTCCTCATTTCTGCTTGTGCTGCAAATGAAAGATTAATATTTCCTTACATTGAAGTACTTTTAGCTAATGTTGATCTATTATTTATTACAGGAAAATGTATTATGGTTTTCATTGCCCCTGAGAATTTACTCATAAAAATATTAAGGACAATGATGAATTGATTAAGTTAAGAATTAACTTGTGCCTTTTTAGCATTTTAAACATTATATTATAATTTGAGATAAACATTTCAAATTTCAGGTAAGAATTTCTTGAGCACCATGTCTTGTGCAGCTTCACTTTCTAAATTACCTCAGTTACAATGTCTCAGTTACGAAGAGCATCCTAGGTACATTTTTAACTTTGTCTTTCAAATAAACTTATTTAAAGTTTGAGGTTAATGTTCCTTCTTATGGATATATCTCTCTTGAAAAAAAAATCAATTCTATTCTTATTTTATTTAACAGAGGGATCTTATCTTTTAAAGATTTCTTTATTTCATTAAGTCCCTCTGTCTTAGGGATTTGTAATCAATTATTTATTAGCTATTCATGATCAACCTCTCATGACATCTTCTTTTTTTTTTTTAAATAATTTTTTATTGATTTTTTATTGAGAAACAAAAACATAAATCTTTTATCACAATATCAACCAGAAAAAAATCAACACCAATCAGTACATTCACGGACGTGTCCGGTGTCCCCCTCCCGCACCACCCTCTCACTTGCCTACACCTTCCTCCTCCTTATCCTACCACCACTCCTCCTTCCTCCCTCTTTCCTACTTCCCTTTCTCCCTCAACCATCCTGTCAGTGCAGTTGGGGTATCACCGGACACCTCCTTAGAAAATCATACATATATATGCATATAAATCTATAATACCAACCTAGCCCTTTCCCCCCCCCCCCCAGGACTTCCCAAAGCTAATCTAGGAAATAAATGCACAATCATCCAGTACTAATCAAAACTACTCATTATTACTACACACTAGTACAAAATTACTGTGACTCTAAAATAACATTAAATTACAACAAAAAATTTTTTTTAAGTTATATCAATATATAATATACCTAATTTTTCTCATGACATCTTCTTAAAAATACAATAAAGTATCCATACGGGAGGAGGAAAAAAGACTTATTAAGCCTACAGCCAAGAAGCACTTGACCAGGTAAAGTTTTTGTCTGCTTTATTTAAACATCTCTTTACAGGAATAGGTGTCATCATCTTTAAAAGTTGAGAAGAAATAAGAGATATTTAAAAGACGAAAATGTGGGATATGCTTACTCTGAAAGTCCATAGAGCTCCTGAAATGGATGTTCATAAAAAGTATGTTCACTGAAGGCATAGAGGTTCTGTGAAGCCATCCCTCCAATGAGGAGATCACCTGATTGGTACCATTCATGTGGAACTGGAATGGGATCAACCTCTGGACACTTGAGTGCTTTCATTTTGATCACTGGGAACATCAGAATGAACAATACATCAGCAGCCTTAATATCTTCCAAAAGATGTCTCCAACATATCAATCCACACCAATGGATCTGACCTAGCATACTGGATTTTCCCAACACACTTCCAAAGAGAAAAGCATCAATCTAAACTTTTCGCTTTGGTGGAGATACAGACATGTGCTTGAATAATGACTGAGACTTCTACAACTCACATTTGAAGTTGGTCTGATCAAAGAAAGAACAGATGCTGGAGAAAATGAACCCAATAGCCCTGTGTGACTCTTCCCACCACCCCAAGCTCTCCATGGAACCAGGAGTAGTTTATAACCTCTTTCAAACTTGCTTTCTACTTTTCACTGCTTTCTTGAAAATCTCTGGAGCTTTGAGCAAATAAATACATGACAGTAATTTGGACCAATTCCAGGAAGAGTTAATTATCTATTAAACATTTTCCACAAAACTGGTCTAAAAAAAATACATCTAATGGTCAATTGTCAATTTGAGAATGTGTTCTACTCTCTTTCTGAAACAAAAATAATTTTGAAAATCAGATTTTGTTTAATGATAATATACGGATAAGACACATTTAGAAAAGAAGATGAATATCATGCCACCTGCCCAATTTCCTTTTTTAAAAAATAAAAAAAAGATTTTTTTAAAATATTCTGTTTTAATTTTAATTTAACTATTTTATATAATTTGGATGTCACCCAAATCTAATTGACTCTGGGCAGCCCATAATAATAAAATACTATTATTATTATTTTTAAAAAAAGCAAAATACAGAAGATTAACCCCAAAGTAGGAATAAAGGAGCAAGCATCAGGGGTGTCTCTTTCAAAACAATACAAGTTTTGAAAAATAATACATCTCTTAATAGCAAAAAGATCTGTATAGATTTGTATTGCAGAGGAAGAAGCCAAGGGTCATATGTAGAATTCAGCAAGTTGCAAAAGAAAGTGCAGAAATCGGATTAGCTGATTTTAAATTGCAGCCTGCTGTTTAATTTGGATGAATGAATGGGTCTTGCTGATATGTAAAAGAATGTTAGAATTGGAAGATCATAATCTGAGTTTTGGTTACCATGTTCTGAAAGAAGAATTTCAGTCCAAATGGACAAGCAAAGAAATAGAATTAGTTAAGTGTTGAGTGTTCAAACTTATGTTTCATTCATTCTTTACAACTGTGGCAAGATATGTAGTAGAATGGAATTGGGATAAGAAACCAGATGGGGAAACGGCTAGTAAAGAGACTGGCTGGATTCATCATTGTCTTCTTCTCATGTATTCAAGTTGTTATCTGTATGGCATGTTTGATCATGTCTCCTCCCTTTCCTGAGTGGGACATGCATTGAGAGATTCAAGAAATCATTGTTCAATGTAATGAAAGCTCAGATTCCATGTTTTACATTGTCCTGGGCTACTTGGGACTGCTGGCCACCATTAGTTTTACTGTGGCTTTCTTTGCCAGAAACTTGCCTGATACTTTTAATGAAGCCAAGCTGATCACCTTCAGCATGCTTGTTTTTTGTAGCAATTGGGTGTCCTTCATTCCAGCCTATCTGAGCACCAAAAGGAAATACATGCTGGCTGTGAAGGTCTTCTCCATCTTGGGCTCTACTGCAGGTCTCCTGGCATCTTTCTCCCCAAGTACTACATAATTCTCTTGAACCCACATCTGAATACAAAACATCTGACTAGGAGGACAAATTAATAATTAAATCTAGCGTTCTATTATTCAGCCTTTACTTGGTGATGAAAAACATCCATGTAGAAAGTCCAAATATTTAGGAAGGTAGCCACAACCATGCTATTCAATACTATCTTAAGTCTTTATCTGATCTGGAGGATAACAGTGAAATCCTACATTGTATTTTTTGGCATTTTCCCAGTGAACATGGGGGAGACTCCTAATATTGAAGAAGACAGTCAACAACATATAATTGAAACATTCTCCTTTTTTATGTGATTTGCATGTATGATGTATTTAAGAAAGTGGCAGGACGTTGTTTACTCAGTTAAAACTCTTATCTTTTCGATTTGGCTTCAACTTTATTGAAAGGACTATACTCAGTTGCTGTTTTGGTTGATGTTAAAATATACATTCTATTACTCCATTAACTTCTCTAATCATTTTATTGATACATAATTTTGGTATTAACCCTTTATGTTTATTCCAAATGGAGGATTTGGAATAATGAAATAATCAATAATGAAAAAAATAAAAGATTATTTCTTTTACAAAATCCAAAATTTGTAATCGTATATATCATCATGGTTTAATATGAAGAGAGCAAGGAAGTATTATTTTTCCTTGGTAGGCATGCCCTGTGGAACACTAGGCCTCTTGAGCTTTTGTCCTTTATCCTGCTAGCCTTCCATAAACCTTTGAAGACCTTTCTGCCAAGCAATGGGTCAGATTGGATGAGTATACATTATAGAGGTGTGATTTGGTGTCAGGTTTTTATTGTTTCTAATATTTTGATTTATTTACTTTCATAGTTTAAATATTGTTTTATGTCTTGTTTAGGTTTTGATTGTGAGCTGCCATGGATGTTTAGTTAGAACAGACATGTCAAACTCACGATGTCACGTGACGTCGCACAATGTATCGGAGCTTTTTCGCCATTGCCGGCAATGGGGTGGGCGCAGCTCTGGTATGATGAAACCGGTCCACGGGCCGGCAGTTTGACACCCCTGGGGTAGAAGATGGTTGGCTGTAGAAATGTTTTAAATAAATGAATGAATAAATGAATGAATGAATGAATGAATGAATGAATCAATCAATCAATCAATCAATCAATCAATCAATCAATGGAATGGAATGTATTATCATGACCTCATCCTGTCAGGATTCATTGGTCTCACTTGCAAATTATCTTTGGTAAGAGTGAGATGCGGGTAGAACAATCATCCTTGTTCCTCTTGACCTCTCAGCAGCCGTGGATACCATTGTCTATGGTAACTTTTGGGGCTGGCTACAAGGTTAGGGCTCAGCACCATAGCCTTGGTGTACCAATTGGTGTTAATAGGGAGTGAGAGATCAAGCCCCTGGCTACTCCTACAATGGGGTTTACTTTGCAAAATACATCAAGAACCTGCAGCTTCCAGCAATAACTCCAGCAACGTTACAAAAAACTGCGCTACTCGGAACATCTTATATTTTAACGAGGTATCTGGTTGATACCTAGGATACTGGTAGCAATCCATGTCAACCATCAGCGCCAGCCAATTTGAATGTTCAGTTGACTGAGGTTCATGTCTAATGAATAAAATATAATGATAATAATAATAATAATAATAATAATAATAGTAGTAGTAGTAGTAGTAGTAGTAGTAGTAGTAGTAGTAGTAGTAGTAGTAGTAATAAAAGTTGGAAGGGAGCATGGAGGTCTTCTAGTCCAACCCCCTGCTCAGGCAGGAATCCCTATACCATTTCAGACAAACAGCTGTCTTGTCTCTTCTTAAAAAACTTCTGGAGGCAGGTTGTTCCACTGATTAATTGTTCTAACTGTCAGGACATTTCTCCTTAGTTCTAGGTTGATTCTCTTCTTGATTAGTTTCCATCCATTGCTTCTTGTCCTGCCTTTAGGTGCTTTGGAGAATAGCTTGACTCCCTCTTCTTTGTGGCAGCCCCTGAGATATTGGAACACGGCTATATCAACCCTAGTCCTTCTCTTCATTAAACTAGACATACCCAATTCCAGCAACTGTTCTTTATATGTTTTAGCCTCTAGTCCCCTAATCACCTTTGTTGTTCTTCTCTGTACTCTTTCTAGAGTCTCAATACCTTTTTTACAACATGGTGACCAAAACTGGATGCAATATTTCAAGTGTGTCTTTACCAAGGCATTGTAAAGTGGTATTAACACTTCATGTGATCTCGATTCTATCCTTATGTTAATGCAGCCTAGCACTGTGTTGGCTTTTTTGGCAGCTGCAGCACACTGCTGGTTCATATTTAAGTGATGGTCCACTAGGACTCCACGATCCCTCTCACAGTTACTACTATAGAGCAAGATACCACCTATACTGTACCCGTGCATTTGTTCTATTTGTTGCTTTAATTTTTATTGGCTTTTAATGTTCATAAGTCCCCCAGATTTCCCCATAGACTGAATGGGCATCAAACAAGTCAAATAAATAAATAAATAAATAAATAAACAAATAAGCAAACAAGCCTACAAAAAAAAATCACATGGGTTTAACTAAGTATAGGAAGAACTTGGGAAGTGGATCTGGATGAGGATTAGTTCCTATTAATTTGAAACAAAATATGTATTGGTTCATATGGATGTTTTTCTCCCTCATTCAATATAAGGTCAAGGTAAGAATAAATAGGGAATTCAAGGCAAGAGAATAGAACTGACACTTTCTATGGGACACTAATAATATCTCTTACATTAGTCATGTGCAGAGTTTAACAAACAAAATTTGCCTAAATCAGCTAGGGAATAGAGGATAAGGTTATAATTTGCTTCTAATTTGCAAAATAACTAGATTTCACATCTGTCTCTTTGGCAAGGACTGCTGGAAGAAAAAAGGGTCAGTAATGCCAGACTTTGAAAGATTCCTCAAAATTTACCTTGTGCACTGAAATCTCAGCATTTACCTGAGTCAAGGAAACTGTTCTGTTTTATCTTTACTTTACCTTTTATGAATGAAAATATCTTCCTTTTCAGTGGACGTTTCCCATTAGATCTAATCAAGGCAATATTTTTTGCAAACTTGACAGCTATATTTTATTGACCATGTATTTGAAAAAATGGAATGATGGGTCAGGCCTCCTGGCATCTAAACTTATTCTGCTCTTCTTTTTTCTTCCTGGAAGTGTCATTGAGAGTTTGAAATCAATCTGCCTCCATCCCTCTAATCTTCCAAGGAACAAATTCACCTCTAGAGCTAATTTTTACACCTCTGGAGCTAAAATGTTACTTGGGGGATTTTTTTCCTTTATAAAGACTGATGAACGTATGCAGAGTTTCAAAAAAGTGCCACACATTTCTGAATATGGACTGTAAGTGCCTCATTCCTCTTGAAATAAAATGTAATACAATTTCAGAGAAAGGTGATAGAATGTAGAGAAAAGGTAGGTGGTTCAAAGATGGCACTGGCCCTTTGGCTGTTGCATTTAGAAGTGTTAGATATTTTGACCAGGGCTTCCACTGAGATGGAAAACAAGCATGTGGGATCCTCTTAGAGATCTTAAAATCTAAACATGCATTTTGAGATAATCGTGGATTTTTGAAAAAATGCACCAGTTCTATTATTTCCTCCCTCTCCAGAATGGAAGTACCATTTATGGAAAATGGGGTCATTACCTCTTTATCTTTTTTCCTTATAGCAAATGCTGGGGGCTTTCTTTTTTTAAAATCAGAATAGAGCTGGAAGGGACCTTGGAGGTCTTCTAGTCCAACCCCCTGCTTTCATAACATTTATCTGATTGGGATCAGAATTCACAAACTGAAATTCAGGTAAGTACAATTCTTTCTAGTAAGCTATTAGCAGCACATTCTTCTAGTAAGCTATTAGCAGCACATTCTTAAAGGAATTCAGATCCAAGAAGTTCTAGGAAGAACTAGATAGTTGATATATTTTATACAATCTTGAATGTACCTTTTACTATAAAAGTAGAAGCTCCAACATAATCAGCAAAGTATGAACCAAAAGTTTGTTTTATAAACCTTGTCACATAATTTACTGCCTATGATTTATATATCCACCCAATATTGATTGATGAAGTTGATATGCTGGTGTTACTAGATTTTCAAAGACAAAAACAGCCTCTGTCAGGAGATGACTTTATGATTCTCTCCAAAATTCTAAGCTACAGATATAAGTCTTCCTATTACATAATTAATAGGATTAATTCTAATTAAATGGTTAAGATAAACTTTCACTAAATCTCTTATAATAGAGAATAAATCCAATCCATCCAGGTGTCCCAGGTGGAAAATCTATTACTTTTCACATGTGTCAAAAGTTGGAGTTTTATACTGTAAATGTTACAGTCTTGAAACGGCAATAGCAAATGTTTAAATCACTGCTGATTTGAACAGAAAGAATCTATGCTACATTAGGATTCAGAAGCATGGCTTCTATTTTGTTGCTCAACAATCAGTGGTTGTTGAGGTGGTTTGAGTAATGTGCAAATCACAGCAGCTCAATCACAGCAAACATTCATCTCCAAATTCAAACCAGCTCCAGAAGGAGCTATGTTTTGGGGATCTGCTATTTAATGCTACTTCTGGATCTGAAATCCCATTAATATCAACAACTTCTGTGGAAACATTCACACCCAACATCTCCCAAAATTTGAATGCACAAAAGTAAAATGGTTTTTGAAAAAAGTATATTTCATTGAAGTTCAAAATCAATCTTCTTGGCATAAATTGCTGAAATTATCTACATAGTTCACAGCGAGATTTAGTTCCTTTGTGATATGATGTTCTCTACTTCTGCCCTTTTCTTTCAGCATGATACCAAAATATGCCCAGCATCCTCTTTCTATGTATTTTGCCATTGATGAGATAAACAAGAATGTTGAGCTGTTCCCCAACACTACGCTAACAGTGGAGATTTATGAAACCGGTTTCAGTGCATGGGTGGCCAGTCAGCATGTTTTAGATTTACTGTTTGTGAATCGAGAGAGTCCTCTGAACTTCAACTGTGTCAGAAAAAGGAAGCTGAACTCCATGCCTATCATTGGTGATCTTACCTCCCTCACTTCCATCCAGATGGCCCGCATTTTGAACGTCTACAAGTTTCCACAAGTATGACCATTTCCCATTGTTCATCTTCTTTAGCAAAAGAAGTCAAAGAAGGCCTCTGCTTTTTGATAAACCCTAGCTTCTATCACTTTTAGCCAAACTCTCAGGTGATGAGAAAAAATGGGCAATGAAATCTAGAACATTTCCCAATTCTGAGTTCTAACAGTTTCCTATTCTGAAGCTTATGATCTCTTTGTTCCATGTAATACTTGATGGTAACCTTTGGGATTTTGTAATACAGTCATAATGTCACAATAGTATCCAATATTCTTTAGAGAATGGAAAAGCTCCATGCTGTTCAGAATCACAAAAGGACTCTCAGTTTGATTTTCTATGTACCTTTCTTCCCAACAGCTCATTTATGGCTCCTCTGATCCAGTCCTGAGTGATAAAAGGCAGTTTCCTTCCTTCTTCAGCATGGTTCCCAATGAAAATTTGCAATATGAGGGGATTGTTCATTTACTGAAACATTTTGAATGGAACTGGATTGGCCTCTTGGTCCCAGAGGATGAGAGTAGGGAAGCTTTTATTCAAAATCTCCAACCAAAGT
>NW_015389195.1:159919-164282 GCF_001527695.2 Protobothrops mucrosquamatus | reverse complement strand
AATCAGGATATATCAATTCTTCAGCATTTTCAGCCATGGGAGGTATGTCATTGCTCTTCTCAGATACATTTATGGAAACCCTGAAGAGGATGGGAAGTGAAGCAACAATAAAAACACTCTGAATTTGTTTCTCTGCAACAGTCAATTAACCTTTAGCATTTTGTTTTGTAACTAATGCAGCTCAATCATATAAAAAAAAATGTTTCCAAAATCAAATCAGCTCCAGAAGGAGCTATGTTGTGGTGATTTGCTTAGTGCTGTTTCAGGGAGTGAAAACTCATTAATTTCAACAGTTTCTCTGCAAACGCTCACACCCAACATCTTCCAAAATTTGAATGCACAAAACTAAAATGGCTTTAGTTTTTCTCCATACTCTTCATTATAGGATCTCCCCCCAAACTCTTTGTAGTAAACAAGTTTTCTATTCTTGCTGTACTACCTACAGTATTGTGCTATGGAACTGTTAATATACTATATAGAGAGAGTGAAAAACCTTTATATAAATGGTCATTCTTAAAAGTATGTGAATGCCTATGAATTTTTAATATGTCTACATGTTTCTACATATGACCTAAAACATTACTGGTTTTCCACATAAATCCTAAAACTAAATAAGAAGGAACTAATTAAAACTGTTCATTCATTGTTTGAGAAAAATGACCCAAAGCTTCATATATGAGCATTATAGAAAAAAAAACTATGTGATACTGAAATCATCAGAAGATAATATTCACTGGACCATGTCTCTTACTTCAGTTGATAAAATTTCCACTACCAGTTGGTGGATCACTTTGCACTGCAACCCTCTGGATGTATTATATGAATTATAACAGTCCAGACATACAGAAGAGGGAGGATTGGAAACTTAAATTTCAAAGTTATCCAAGGATCCAAGTAATATTAATTTAAGGAAGCTATTGATTTAAGTGAAAGAAAGTTTTGCAAGGCTGTGATTCAAGAACAAGAGATAGATAGTATTGCAGTCCCCGTGTTTCCCTTTTTTTCCATCACATGTAGTGGATATCCTATCTTATTTATGTAGGATAGCCTGTTTCCTCCAATTATTTATTTATGCAAGAGTTGAAAAATAGTCTGTGTGAGAATCGTATGCAAAGAATTTTAATTTTATCTTTTAATATATTACCAGTAAAGTAATAAGTATAAGAAAATTGATGGATCTGATATTACTGAAATTGGAAATGGGCTGTGGTGCATGGATTGAAGAGATTTCTGAATCAAACCACAGTGCACTTCAGTTACGATTCTGATAAGATTCACTATCAAAACTCTGTTGGGATTCTGAACAAAACCAAACTTTGGGGAAGATTAAAAAAAACTGCTCTGACTTCTCCTCTTTCTCAAATCCAGTTTCACTACTTTCTGAGAAATACCCGTTTTAATAACAGCGTGGGAGAAGAAATATTTTTTGATGAGAAGGGGGAGTTTGACCCAGGATATGACATCTTCAACTTTATCGCCTTCCACAATCAATCCTTCAAGAGAGTCCAGGTTGGAAAGATGGACTCCAAAGCGCCTGATGAGAAAAAGTTCACCATTGACGAAAATGCCATTGTATGGAATCACAAGTATCAGCAGGTGGGACATACTCAAACTTGGTAAACTATTATTTGCAGAGGAATATATTCTTCTATAATGACCTGACAGTCCAGAAATTCCAATCATGGTATCCTGAAGCCTTGTGGTTTTGCTAGAAATTTTGGATGGTCTTTATGATGATATCTGCATGGAACTGAGTTGCGTTTTGAAATTAATATGACATAAGAATATTCAAATATGTGTCCTTGTGTTTTATTTAGTTTGCTCGACAGGCTACTATTTTTTTTTTAAAAAAAAGACTATATGTGCATTTTTTGTAATGAACAGAATAAGGAAGAAATTTGTTTAAATCTGTCTTTGTTGTAAGTGCCACATGTGTATAAAATAAGAATAGGTTATTTCTCTATCCAATTGGAAAATGTGTGTAAAAAAATTTGTTGATATATTGATATTGTACAAATCATTCTCACAATTGTTTCAAAAGAATTTTTCTCCCTTTTTTACAAAGATGAAAAATTTGGCAATTTTTTCGCATGAGTTAAAATCTACAATACAATTTCCTTTTGCATTTTCTCAATGTAATACTTAATCTTAGACATTGCTGTTGCAAACTGAGTAAAAAGGGGATACTTTTTGAAAAGGAAAAAAAAAGGTTTATTATAGTTAGCTGTGTTCCTATGGAGCCATTTTTAGAGAAATCTCTGCATACAAATGATCCTTGATGGAATTCCCAGAAAGGAGCATAGATTGCAGAGGACAAAGTGGCAGTGAAGTCTGGAAAGTTTGGATGAGCATATTTATAATGATGCAAATAGTTGCTTTAATTTATCAAGATTTCTATCAACAGGGGAGAACTGCTCGGAAGTAATTCCACCTCTCTCTCTTGAATTTGGGTCCTAGCAGATATGAATGAATCCTATGCCTAAACTGTCTTGGTTTTTTTTTTTACAGGTACCTCCCCGTGCCAGATGTGTGAAAAGCTGCCATCAGGGGTATAACAGGGTTGTTCAGGAGGGGAAACATACTTGTTGCTACAATTGTACACAATGTCCCGAAGGAAGAATTTCAGTCGAAATGGGTAAGTAAAGAAATAGAGAGTTTCCAAACTTGTATATTCTTCATTCTTTCCATCTTTGGTATGCTATTTATTGGAATGGGATTGGAGTAAACTGCAGAACATTTGCTAGGTTGAAAGATGCAGTTCTTTTCAGAGTCCTCCCTTAGTAATATTAATAATAGCAGCACAGAATTCATGCTTAACAGTTATTAATAAAGCACTATATTATTAAATATACAGTACATCAAGGGGACTGTGAATGACATCATCTGGAATTATTTTGCTCAATTAGCTCTATGCATTGTCCTGTATAGTTGGAAATGACCCGGCCTTCTTCATGTATTTCAGATGCAGACCAATGTGAGAGATGCCCAGAAGATCACTATTCAAATGAAGGAAAGGTCCAGTGCCTTCCCAAACATTTCAGCTATTTATCCTATGGTGAAACCTTGGGAATCATTCTGACTTCCTTTATTCTTTTCTTTTCATCAGTCCTTATTTTGGTGGCAGTGACCTTCATCCTGCACTGGGATACGCCCATTGTCAAAGCCAACAACAGGAAAATCACATGCCTCCTCCTTTCCTCTCTCCTGCTGTGTTTTCTCTGCTCTCTGCTGTTCATAGGTCGACCTGGGGAGGCAACTTGCTTTCTCAGGCAAACTATGTTTGGCACCATTTTCTCTCTCTCAGTGTCTTGTGTCTTGGCCAAGACCATCACTGTTGTTGTGGCTTTCCTGGCCACGAAGCCAGGAAACCAGATGAGGAAATGGCTAGGAAAGAGACTGGCAGGATCCATCATTGTCTTCTGCTCTTGTATTCAAGCTGTTATCTGTATGATATGGTTGATCATGTGTCCTCCCTTCCCAGAATGGGACGTGCATTCAGAGATTCAAGAGATCATTGTTCAATGTAATGAAGGCTCAGATTCCATGTTTTACATTGTCCTGGGCTACTTGGGGCTGCTGGCCACCATCAGTTTCACTGTGGCTTTCTTTGCCAGAAAATTGCCTGATTCTTTTAATGAAGCCAAGCTGATCACCTTCAGCATGCTTGTTTTTTGTAGCATTTGGGTGTCCTTCATTCCAGCCTATCTGAGCACCAAAGGGAAATACATGGTGGCTGTGGAGGTCTTCTCCATCTTGGGCTCTACTGCAGGTCTCCTTGGCTGTATCTTTCTCCCCAAGTGCTACATCATTCTATTGAACCCACGTCTGAACACAAAACAACATCTGACTAGGAGGACAGATTAATAGTTAATCTAACATTCTATTATTCAGTCTTTAACTATGACCAAAAGCATCCATGTGGAAAGTTAATATTCAAGGTGGCACTTTAACCATGCAATTAAATGCTATCTTTTCTATTCTTTGTGTGTGCAATATATATAATAAATCCATTAGATTTTATCTCAGCTAGAGGGTAGTTAAATAGTGAAATCATATATTGTATTTTTTGTCATTTCTCTGGGGATCATGAGGATCCATAGCAAAGGCATGAAATATTGAAGAAGGTTGCCAGAAACATTTTGTCCTCTTCCAATCCCTCCTTCCACATTTATTTATTTATTTATTTATTTATCGAATTTATATCCCGCCCTTCTCCTTGCGGACTCAGGGCGGCTGACAATCAATTTAAAAATACATCAAAAACAATTACAAAATTTAAAATTAGTTAAAAAGAAATATTTAAATGTTGTCTAATTAAAATATGAATAAAACCCCTCTAAAAATTCCCCTAGGCCAGTCCCGC
>NW_015389195.1:113114-156541 GCF_001527695.2 Protobothrops mucrosquamatus | reverse complement strand
GAGCTCACCGCCGAGCCGCCAGGCCGCCAGGCCGCATCCAGGCCGCCGGGCCGCATCTTCCACCCGATCTTCTTCCGCCCGGCCGCCAGCGGGCCGCCAACGGGCTCAGCGCTCTCGGCACCCCCAGCACCAGCCGCCAGCAAAGCCCCATACTCCTAGCATCCCGGCCCAGAGTTTAAAAGCTTTGAAAGTATGCAAATGTGAGTAGATAAATGACTATCACTTTGGTGGGAAGGTAACAGCACATGTGATGTCATGCTGACCACATGGTCCAATTGCCTTGAAATGGAGATGAGCACTGCCCCCTATAGTCAGCAACAATTAGCAGTGTAAAATCTGCAGGGACTCCTTTACCCTACTACAAGATAGAGATATTATTACCAGATTGGGGAGGGGGAGAGAGTGAGAGAGATCATAGATGAAAGACTAAATCTGAAGAACCCTGGGAAAGGAGGAGGAAGGGAAGGAGGAGGAAGTGGATTTTGAACTGAAGAATGATAGATTTTAAAAGTTCATAAATCAGCATCATTTGTGTCTACATGTTTGCATGCAGAAGATTATATTGTATTGTATCTACCTATGCCAGCTGGCATATCCAGATTTTAAGGTTTTTCCTGAAGGCTAAAAGAGGGAGGCAGATTTTACCTCCTGCAGCAAATATTCCAGAAGGCAGGAATCATGGCAGATATTCCAGAAGGCAGGAATCAAGGCTCTTCTCCTGAATCCCAACAACCAAAATTCCTTATGATCTATACTAGGCTCCTTCTACCACTATGACTGGAGTGGGCCAATTCCCCTTTCATTGGGAAAGACAGTTATACAAATATCCTGAATCGATGTCATAAAGGGCTTTAAAAATAATAACCAACGCCTTGAATTGAATCCCAAAACAGTTCAGCAGTCAGTGCAACCTATATACCAGTGATAATACATGTGTTGCCCTAGGGCTTCCAAAACTATCTAAATCATTGTGTTCTGGACCAATTGTAAGTTTCAAATATTTTTTAAAGGTAGCCCCATGTAGAGCATTTTACAATAATCCAAGCAGGAGGTGACCAGGATATGAATGACTAAGGGCAGGACCTCAAGATCCAGAAAAATGTGCAATAGATGCACCATATAAAGTTGTGCAAAGGCTGTCTTAGCACAACTGCCACTTGCTTTTTGAGCAGAAGTTGCAAGTGTAAGAGAACCCTCAAGTTGTGCGCTATCAAAATGATGTTGGGAAGAAAAAAACTACAGAACAGACAGCAAGGCAGGTCTCTTTCAAAGATCTAAAAAAGCAGTTGGTTCTATAACTTTTGTTCAAGGGTAGCATTCAATGTGCTTGATGGGATTCTATATTTCTGTAGTTCTACACTGTCTAGGTGGCTTTGCTTGCTGGTTCGCTCAAGTGCTATCATAAGTTTCTGCTTGATTTTGGTTACTGTTTGTTTGTATGTTTGTTTGTTTTTTAAAAAATAAAGTCTTGTCTGTCAATGGGTGGCCATATACATCTAGAACAAAATAGAAACATGTGGTGGTGTTGATGAGTGATATTCTTGCAACTATAACTATTTGAGAGTGAATTAGAAACTCATAAAGACACTAAAGTATATTTGGAGAAAACACCCAGTCATTTGTATAACGCTCTTGCCAATACAGTTGAAATATACACATTGACATTAAAAAAAGTCTCCTAGAACTTATTCATTCATAATGTTGCTCATATTTTCATAAATCTCAACTCTGGTTCTTTCATTTTCACCATTCAATATTACCAACAATATTTTTCATATTCACCCACAAGAAAATAAATGAATAAATTCATACTATCTCTCTTTATATTTTAATAATTTTATTCATGAATTACCAGCATGTACGCATCAACTTCACAAATTCATCCCACCTTCATTCAGATTTATTACAACCTTACCCATTCTTCTACTTTTATAGATACATGCCATTTTTTTTTCAAAGCATTATGTATTACATAGACCAAGCTGGGTCCAGAAGGATGGGTGGAACTTTAGGAAATTTAAGTTATTATGAAGTTACTTAGATGATAACAAAACATCTCAGATTAACAAGCTTTGGTCCAAGCTTTTTTAAATGCCTTTGGCCTGGATGATTACGTCTTCATTGACATATTAAAATATATTTTGGAGAGAAACCCCTGCAGTTGGTATGGCAAGAGTTAGTACATTCCAATAACTCTCTGAGTCTCTGCCTATTTTTTTTAATTTTGCTTTGATGAGTAACACAACTTCTCAGATTAACAAGCTTTGTTCCAGATACTGTGATTTATCCTTTTTAAATACTTTTGGCCTTGATGATTCATTGACAAACTTTAGAGATATGGCTAAAGCAGGGGTCTTCAAACTTAGCCCTTTTATGACTTGTGGACTTCAACTCCCAGAATTCCTCAGCCAGTGTGCCTGGCTGAGGAATTCTGGGAGTTTAAGTCCACAAGTCATAAAAGTGCTATGTTTGAAGACCCCTGGGCTAAAGCTTGGCTTCAGATGTAACATCAGTGGAGATCCTAGTGCAGGCTGACAGTATGATTATCACCATTCAGGAGTTACTTAAGACCTCAGGAATGCTGCTGCACCACAGATTACTGGATGTGAGATTACTCAATATGTTAAACTCAAGGAATCAGTTGGCATTGCTGCTGCTACATAGCATTCCTCATGTGTAGCAACCTCCCTGTCTGAGCTCCATGCTCAATGTCTGGGTTTCCAGTGAAGTTCCCCAGAGTCATGGCTTTAGGGTTTTTCAAGGAGTACATGGCCACTATGTCAATAATGGGCCTTTCCCAGATAATCCAGAGCCTAGCATAAGAATGTGATCACATAATTGATTTGATATTTCAGTTGAATCTAAGGCAATGTGACGTAAAATTGGGCGGGAGTTCTTGTTGTCTCACTTGTCACAGTTAGATCATGTCCTGATTACTATGGGATACTCTGGCACCACTATCCACTGCATAGAGGCAAGACCTATAATATCAGTTCATCCATAGTAACTAATGGACTTCAAAGTGTTTCAGAGGGAGATAGGAACTATTCAAACTGATTAGCTGCATGGTCCATCTGAACCCTTGCTCACCACTTGGAATAGAGCCTCTATTGAAGTCTACCTTAGGCAAGAGAAGCATCAGAATTTCCACCCTTATTAAGCATGCATATGGCCATCCCATAGCCCTCCTTTGGGTGTTGCATGCCTTCTTAGAAGGACTTGGAGAATCTTCTTCAGGGGCATGCAGAAGAAATTGTTCATAATTTAACAAATAAAATCACTTGAATTCACCTGATGCTTGTCTTGTTGCAGGTCTGGGGAAATGACTGGAATGGTTTGAATTTATAGGTAAATAATATGCATCCCTAGATCTTCCACACTAAATCTGTGAGGCTTTTTTGAATATTGTTGGGAAAAAGTTTAAGCTTGATAGAATTTCCCAAAAATCTAGATTTCAGAGCCAGAAATCAAACAGAATGATAAGCACCTCTTCATATGAATAACTTAAAAAATTAATGTTTTATCATGATCCACCTTACTCCTAACAACGTAAAAAAAGTAACAGAGAAAAAAGATATTTAAGAATGTCTTTTTATTAATTGTTTCTTGTTGTTTAAATCTGGCCTCAACACAATAATGTAACACTTGGGGAAAAAGATGCATCCTAGGAGTGCAGCACTAGAGGACAAAATGGAGAAGACCTCCACAGCCACCATGGCTTTACCTCTGGTGCTCAGGTAGGTTGGAACAAAGGAGACCCAAACACTCCAGAAGGCCAACATGCTGAAGGTGATGAATTTGGCTTCATTAAAGCTGTCAGGCAGCTTACGAGCCTGGAAAGCCACAATGAAGCTGGCAAATGAAAGCAGGGCCATATAGCTCAGGACACAATAAAACATAAAAACTGATCCTTCATTGCATTGTAGAACCATTTCTTCAGTTGTTGAGTGCATGTCTAATTCTGGGAATGGGGGAGAAGTTGATAACCATGCAATACAGATGCATGCTTGGAAGAATGAGCAGGAAAGGATAATAGAAACAGCAAGTCTTTTCCCCATCCATGTCCTCATCCGAGATCCTGGTTTGGTGGCCTTGAAGGCAAGAGAAACAAGAGCGGTTTTGGCCAACACACAAGAAATGGACAATGAGAAAATGAGACCAAATGCTGACTGTCTGAGGAGACAGGTCACTCTCCCGGGTTGTCCAAGAAAAAGCAAAGAGCAGAGAAAGGAAAACAAAAGAGAGAGGAGGAGAGTGTAGGTGAGATCCAGATTGTTGGCTTTCACAATAGGACTGTCTTTGTGCTTAATAAAAGTTCCCAGCACCCATGTTGTAATGAGGGAGAAAACTACACCAAGACAAGCTAAACTATACCCTAAAGGTTCTTCATAAGACAGAAAGTTTATACTTTTCAAGAGACACCCATTTCTTTCTTCTATGGATTTCATTTATTTATTCATTTATTTTTAAATTTTTGCTTTCTTTAAAACTTCATTTTTTTCATTGTCCATCCAATTTCCAAATATAACCTCAAAACTAATTAGCTGATTATCGTGTACTTATTTGTAATGGCACTCCACTTGATATTTCAAGTTCATCTCTATAACAACAAAATCAGCCATAGAATTTTTTAAAAAATAAGTAAATAAAATCATCTAATTGTTTAGAGCTTGGTATCATTCCCTTCCCTTCCCTCTTTTTCAGATATAGCAATATATCTAGATATTTTTTTACATTGTACAATCACTTTTATATCTTTATTGTTTCCAAATAAAAACAAATGAATATGCAGCCTGAAAACTAATTAGCTGAAAGCATTCTGCACAACACATTCACTAAAATACCCATATTGTGGCAATTTGAATAATGTTTCAAGCTTATCTGTATAACAACAAAATCAGAGAAGTTGTTAACATACCAATCTTATTTGAAATTTTTCCCTCTGAGCATTGAACACAATCATAACAGCAGAATTTTTTCCCTTCCTCCTTCCTTTTCTGATAACCAGGGTGACAATATTCATTGCACAGAGAGATGGGGAGCACCTAGTTTTCAATATCAAAATGTTGGAAAATGAGGATTTATTGTTTGGAAGAAAAATCACTTGTTACATTGAAAATGAAAGTTGCACCATACTTAGAATAAAATAGTCCAATCAATAATAGGAATGGAAGGTTCATGAAATAAATGGATTTGTGAATTTCCGGGTCAATATTGGAGGAAGTGTAACAAATATTGTTAGCAATATTACTGCAATTAGTTTTCAACAATTAAAGTGGGAAAATGTCATTTCTTTTTAATCTGTTTAGTCCTCAGGGGTTGCCTAGAAGAAGAATACCACAATACCAACAAAGAAGAAAAATAACAGCTCTCAAAAGAAACCAGCATGGCTGCATAAAGAACTCTCTGATAAATTGAAAGATAAAAAGGACAAGTATAACAAGTGGACAGAGGGGCACATAACGAAAGCAGAATATCAGCAAATAGTCCGAGCCTGCAAAGATGAAGTGAGGAAAGCTAAGGCTCAAAATGAACTAAGGCTTGTGACCAAAGTCAAAAATAACAAAAAAAGTTTCTTTCAACATGAAAAAAAAGAAAAAGGTTAAGGAAATGATTGGTCCATTAGTGGGGGAAAGTGGCGAGAAGGTGACAAGCAACAGGGAGAAAGCAGAAGTATTTAACTCATTTTTTGCATCTGTCTTTACACAAAGGGAAAAAAACAGTCCAAGCTATCAAAAACAGTACCATAAAAAACAGAATAGAAACACAAGTTAAGATAGGCAAGAAAATGGAAAGTGAGCACCTATCCAGCCTAGACAAGTTCAAATCACCAGGACCAGATGGATTATTATTATTATTATTATTATTATTATTATTATTATTATTATTATTATTATTATTTTAATTTGTATACCGCCCTTCTCCCATAGGACTCAGGGCGGTTCACAGCATATTAAAAACAAATAATATATCCAAAATACAAAAAATACACAATACAAAAAATACACAATACAAAAATACACCCCAAGGTTCTCAAGGAACTGGCAGATGTCATCTCAGAACCACTGAACAAATCTTATTGCATTCTTTGACCAAGTGACAAAATTAGTGGACCAGAGGAATGCTGTGGATATAATTTACTTGGACTTCAGTAAGGCATTTGATAAAGTAGATCACAACCTACTACTTGATAAGATAGAAAAATGTGGGTTAGACAGCATCACTACCAGATGGATTCGAAGCTGGCTGACCGGCCATACTCAGCATGTGGTCCTCAACGGAACTGCATCTACCTGGAGGGAAGTGTGTAGTGGGGTGCCCCAGGGCTCTATTCTAGGCCCAGTGCTCTTCAACATCTTTATCAACGATGTGGACGAGGAACGATTTGGACGAGGAACTCATCAAATTTGCAGACGACACGAAGCTGGCAGGAATAGCCAACACTCAATAAAAACCAATGTATAGATATAGTATAGGTGGTACCTTGCTCAATAGTAGCAACTGTGAGAGGGATCTCGGAGTTCTAATGGACAATCACTTAGATATGAGCCAGCAGTGTGCCAACATGGTGTTAGGCTGCATTAACAGAGGGATAGAATCAAGATCACATGAAGTATTAATACCACATTACAATGACTTGGTAAGGCCACACTTGGAATACTGCATCCAGTTTTTGTCACCATGATGTAAAAAAGATGTTGAGACTCTAGAAAGAGTACAGAGAAGAGCAACAAAGATGATTAGGGGGCTGGAGAATAAAACATATAAGGAACGATTGCTGGAATTGGGTATGTCTAGTTTAATGAAGAGAAGGATGATGGGGGACATAATAGCAGTGTTCCAATATTTCAGGGGCTGCCACAAAGAAGAGGGAATCAAGCTATTCTCCAAAGCACCTGAAGGCAGGAAAAGAAGCAATGGATGGAAACTAATCAAGGAGAGAAGCAACCTAGAACTAAGGAGAAACTTCCTGACAGTTAGAACAATTAACCAGTGGAACAACCTGCCTCCAGAAGCGGTGAATGCTCCAACACTGGAAGTTTTTAAGAAGAGACTGGACAGCCATTTGTCTGAAATGGTATAGGGTATCCTGCCTGAGCAGGGGGTTGGATTAGATTACCTCCAAGGTCCCTTCCAACTTTATTATTATTATTATTATTATTATTATTATTATTATTATTATTATTATTATTATTATTATTATTATTATTATTATTATTATTATTATTATTATTATTATTTTTAGTAGTAGTAGTAGTAGTAGTAGTAGTAGTAGTAGTAGTAGTACATTTCTTAACCTAATGAGCCCAACTGAGAACAGTCATATAAATTCTCCTTGAAACCAAACCTGGTTAAATGATCGATGCCAAATGATCATGTTCTCATTAATGACTAATTCCTGTCCTTGCAGAGCATCAGGATCCACTTTTCCAATCTTGTGTCTCTGGAAAGTGGAATTGGGAAAGATGACTATGTTGATGATATCAAATCCACCTTCCATACTCATTTGATCATAAAAAGTCAAGGCCTCTCCAAGAGAATTATTAAATGTCATGCTTTTAAGAAATTGGTGGAGCTATCATATTGGGAATAAAAAGAAAATAGAAAGATAAAGAATAGAAAGATATGAGTAATTTTATCTTAGCTGCACTCTACATTTGAGGAAGAAAACAGTAAACGTCTATTTCTCCAACCTCTTGAGATCCTCTTTCCTGCCCTCTGCATATGTGGGGAAAGAAGGATCAGATATTTCAGCTTGAGCGATCAAATGTCAGATAAACAGAATTCTAATGTCCCACCTCTACTCCTTTCCAGTACAAAAACTTTTATCCAGTGGAAAAATAGTTTCCAGAATCAGGTTCCCTCTCTTGTCTCCTCCTTTTCTAAGAAACCCCACCTGATTTGCTTCTGATTTCCAACCCATGTAGTAAGGACAAAAAAAAGCCCTACTAAATAGGATTCACATATTAGGTAACAAGCCTAAAAACTACAGGAATTTAAAAACTAGGAGCTGGATCTTCATTAATACTTGCAACCTTAAGATGTTCAAGGAGTAAAATGGATGGAAATAAAGTTATAAAGACTAGCTTTTTTCCAAAAGATAAGATATTCTATTCAATTTTGATAGTTGCTTCTTCCCTATTTAAATCATACAGCATAACTTTGTATTTACTGTTATCTAGTACAAAGTATTTCTATCAAACAAATCACCTGCCATGGTTTTACATCTTCATATTTTGATGATTTAGGCCTCCTCAAATGCCTGTGATTAGACTGAAGTAAGAAGAGAGTATATAATGCTTGAGCCAATACATAGACAGCATTATAGATACTATAGCTGTGCCCGGTCAACTGCATCTCAAAAAGATATCCAGGAATGTCCTCCAGTTTTTCCTTTCCTGTGCAAATGTCATTGTCCAGTATGGTCGAATGAGGAGATGGCAAGGAACAATCAAACAGCTGTTCCCAGAAAAGTGGGAAAAATCCATCTTCTTGAATCCAAGGAGGTTTTATCAACTTCAGGAACTCCTTGAACTCTAAAATTTCCTTTGAGTGAATTGTAAAACAAATGGCACCATCAAAGAACTGTTGATCCCACTTTCTTTGCATTCCTGTTAAGACATAATCAATCTGGGCAGTCATGATCCACACTTTCCCCAAGGAACTCTGCTCAAGTCCAGGATCAAACATGAATATAATCGTAGTCACCCATACAATTGTCAAAGAGTCTCCACATACAATAAAGATATTGATCTTCTTATCAGCTATACTGTTATAAATATTTGTTGCTTTCTCAATCATTTCCTGAAATTTATCCCATTGTGTTAAATGTGGAATTCTTTGAATGGAAGCAGAACAGATTCCATGTTGGGAAAGGAGGGACTCCATGATCTGTAGGAAATGTTCTCCATTCCAATTATCAGTAGTAAAGATCCCAATCCAGGTCCAGCCAAAATGTTGAAGCAGTTGGATAATCCCAATGTACTGAGATGATTCATTTGGGACAATGGAGTAAAAGGAAGACATCCTGGCATTATAACTATCCAGAGGGGTAAATGATCCATAAATCAGCTAAAAGAAAAAAAACACATTCTGTAGAAACATAATATCAAGAGCATATTTTCTTCCATTTTTCTATTCATGGAAACAATCTTTTGTAAGGTTATTCAGCTAAGTAATTATTTTCTAGAAGGGAGAAAAGAATGTCTTATGTTTATTCTTCAAATGCCTACCTGTGGTATCTTGTATAAGCCTACAATGTCTGCCATGTAGGATGAAGTTTCAGAGCTGAGTCCCCCAATAATGGCTATGAGGTTTTTCATGATGTCACATTTGTAGTTGGGGACAAATTTCTGAGATTTGAAAAGCATGTCCAGAGTGGTCTGATAGGTCATCATTGGGTGATAATAGTTGTCATGGATATGGAAGCCAAGGGTGACATTAGACAAGATTTGTGGATTCTTATTGATCTCCTTCACAGCAAAGGCCAAGGAAAGGACATGTTGGTAGAATTTTGTTAATACCCTATAATTAAAATTATTTCACTCTTTTAGATGTTAACTTTAAAGAAGATTTTATATCTGAACAATTGTAATTGCTATAACTGAATTAATATTCAGTTATATCAATATATCAATAACCTCTCCTTCTCTCCATGTTTAAGATAGGGCTATTCCATGTCAATTGGGAACTCTGCCAGAATGAAATATTTTCTGTAATTGACATGGTTGCAGAATAAGTCAATGTATTTGCCAGTTCCCACAAACTAAAATGTCCTCCCGTTTCAAAAAATGCACTTTTCTTACAGGCTTGACATTATATAAGAGCCTATGATATTTCTCTCTTGTACTTGCCACCACCATAAACTGGATTACCTGATCTAATTTTGTACCTTTGGCAAACAGAATTTACATTTGGAATGTCTGGAATTTCAGAGATGTAGAAATACCCCGGGAGAAAAAGAGTTCTCATTATGCAAGAAAACAATCCACCTTTCCCTATTTCCCTCCATGCATTAAACTTTCCTGACTGCTATAGAGGAGCAAGATAGAAAATCCATACTCTGGAAGTTCAAAAAACTCTTGAGAAGGATCCTTCTGAAATGAAACTTCATTAAAATGGTAATGTATCATAGAAACCATCTCGCCAAGAATGATGTTTCCTTCTTGATACCACTCATACCGAGTAGGTATTGGCTCCCCCACATAACATGCTGGACTATTCACTCTTACTATTGGGATGACAAAAAGAACAAGAAGAAACATCTGGGCAGCAAAAAATCTTCCGAAATATTGATTTTACTTTAATCAGAATTCTGCATGAACAAATATTAGCCAGACTAAGTACATCACTTAAGAGCTTTGTTACTATTCCTTATGTATAACAATAATATAGATTGATACATGTCCTTTATTCAGATTGTTAAAATCCGAATAACATTGTGCTCAAATGATGGCACCCTGGTACTATGAGAAATCACAGTTTGAAGTAAAAAAAATAAATTGTGGACTCTACCCTTTCCAATTCTTACACTTATTTGCAACTCTCTATGGGATAAAACCTTTATATGTTTTTTTCATTGTCACTATTAGATTGTATGTCTCTGCTTCAGATGTTTACATCATAGACCAAGTGAACAAATTACAGTTACTAGAATAATTCTAGTGGAGAGATCATCAATTTTGCTCTGCATGTCATCTATTATTGAAAGAAATGATATAATCAGTAGTGAAGTAATCAAGATTAGATGTGATTTTATAATTGCTCAGGCACTGCAGCTTTCCCCAGAAGCAGTTTTCTCTTTTTTTCAAAGTTCAGCCAGTGTCAACTTTGCAAACAGTTTATCTCTAGTAATCCAACTTTTAAAATATTCAACTTAGAAGCACACAAAGTTATTTATAGTTGTTATTTCTACAGTAAAATCCACGCTTCAATAGAATTGTTTCCCAGTATTTCCTTTAGTAAACAAACATTTTTTTTAAAAAATGTGGACTTTCCAAAGAAGAATATTGTTGATAGGTTTGTGTGTATGTGTATGAGTATGTGTGTGTGTATCCATGCATTCATACATACACTGAAGGAAAAAGTATTTGATCCCCTGCTGACTTTGTATGTTTGCCCATTGACAAAGAAAGGATCAGTCTATAATTTTAATGGTAGGTTCAGTTTAACAGTGAGAGACAGAATAATAACAAAAAAATCCAGAAAACACATTTCAAAAAAGTTATAAATTGAGTCAAAAAAGTATTTGACCCCTTTGCAAAACATGACTTAGTACTTGATGGCAAAACCCTTGTTGGCAATCACAGAGGTCAGACATTTCTTGTAGTTGGCCACCAGGTTTACACACATCTCAGGAAGAATTTTGTCCCCCTCCTCTTTGCAGATCCTCTCCAAGTCATTAAGGTTTCGAGGCTGACATTTGATAGCTCGAACCTTCAGCTCCCTCCACAGATTTTCTATGGGATTAAGATCTGGAGACTGGCTAGGCTACTCTAGGATCTTAATGTGTTTCTTCTTGAGCCACTTCTTTATTGCCTTGGCCATGTGTTTTGGGTCATTGCCATGCTGGAATATCCATCCACAACCCATTTTCAATACCCTGGCTGAGGGAAGGAGGTTCTCACCCAAGATTTGATAGTACATGGCCCCTTCCATCGTCTCTTTAATGTGGTGAGGTTGTCCTGTCCCCTTAGCAGAAAAACACCCCCAAAGCATAATGTTTTCACCTCCATGTTTGACAATGGGGATGGTGTTCTTGGGATCACAGGCAGCATTCCTCCTCCTCCTAACACAGCAAGCTGAGTTGAAGCCAAAGAGCTCGATTTTGGACTCATCTGACCACAACACTTTCACCCAGTTCTCGGAATCATTCAGACGTTCATTGGCAAACTTCAGATGGGCCTGTACATGTGCTTTCTTGAGCAGGGGGACCTTGCGGGCACTGCAGGATTTCAGTGCTTCACAGCGTAGTGTGTTACCAATTCAGTTTCTTGGTGACTATGGTCCCAGATGCCTTGAGATCTTTGACAAGATCCTCTCATGTAGTTCTGGGCTAATTCCTCACCATTCTCATCATCATTAAAACTCCAATGAGGTGAGATCTTGCATGGAGCCCCAGACTGAGGGAGATTGACAGTTATTTTGTGTTTCTTCCATTGTGAATAATCGTACCAAATGTTGTCACCTTCTCACCAAGCTGCTTGGCGATAGTCTTGTAGCCAATTCCAGCCTTGCGTAGGTCTACAATCTTGTCCCTGACATCTTTGGACAGCTCTTTGGTCTTGGCCATGGTGGAGAGTTTGGAATTTGAATGCTTCTGTGGACAGGTGTCTTTTATACAGGTAACAAGCTGAGATTAGGAGCACTCCCTTTAATAGAAATCTTGCTGGTTTATAGGGGATCAAATACTTCTTTCACTCATTAAAATGCAAATTGATTTATAACTTTTATGAAATGCGTTTTTCTGGATTTTTTTGTTGTTATTCTGTCTCTCACTGTTAAAATAAACCTACCATTAAAATTATAGACTGATCATTTCTTTGTCAGTGGACAAACATACAAAATCAGCAGGGGATCAAATAATTATTTCCCTCACTGTACATAGGAAAGAGATATGAAAAATTCTCTGAATCATGAAGAGATTTTTAAAATAATGACTATATACATAAATAAGCAAATTCTCTTCATCACTAAGATGTGTAGGAAGCCACAGCAATAACCAAACAAAAATAAAAAGAGAGATAAAATATGAGAGGGAGGAAATAATGATATTCTAATATCTCAGATATCATTATCAAACCAAATCTCTATAGTACTCAGATTATTGTGTCTGTAAATTTTATTGGCCAAAACTTTTCATCCTAGGACAAAATCTTTTTTAGGCAAGGTACTTCACATGGGCTAACTTACAGAATGTGTCCAACATTTAAGACCCATGACTTTGGTGAAATTGAAATTTGGAAAATTTTATAAAACATTTTCTGACATAAGGCAAAATGCCATAAAACATTTCTTGTGGTATACAGTTCAACCTGCACTATTTTTGAAGCATATACACCTCTGACTATTGCTTTACATTTTTAAGAAGTTTCCCAGTGAAGGAATTCATTGGAAGCTCCTCTATTTTTAAGCCATTGAAGAATTAATAAGAAAATATCTCTGAAAGAATGACCCAACAGGTCATGGTTGTATTTTATATTCTGAATTAAGATAGTTAAACAAAATGTTCCAATATCTCAGGGGCTGCCACAAAGAAGAGGGAGTCAAGCTATTCTCCAAGGCGCCTGAAGGCAGGACAAGAAGCAATGGATGGAAACTGATCAAGGAGAGAAGCAACCTAGAACTAAGGAGAAACTTCCTGACAGTTAGAACAATTAACCAATGGAACAACCTGCCTCCAGAAGTGGTGAATGCTCCAACACTGGAAGTTTTTAAGAAGAGACTGGACAGCCATTTGTCCGAAATAGTATGCCTGAGCAGGGGATTGGACTCGATGACCTTCAAGGTCCCTTCCAACTTTTTATTATTATTATTATTATTATTATTATTATTATTATTATTATTATTATTATTATTATTATTATTATTATTATTATTATTATTATTATTATTATTATTATTATCTTTCTTTCTGTGTCCATGTGTTTATATTATTGTAAAAAAAATCTATTGGTTAAAATTATTTTTGCCATGAGGATTAGGATTAGGATAGTGCTGACCCTGCTAGCTTTGGGGGGGCCTTAGTGTTATCTGAGCTTCGTTGTTTCCTTGCAGACATTTGCTTTATTGGTACTTGCTGGCTTTTTCTAAAGCTCTAAATATCTAGTTCTGTCCATTGGTCTGGGACAGATGATACCTGTTTTGCTGAAGTGGTACGAACTGGCTGGTGGGATTCAGCCAGTTTGCACCACTTTGGCAGAACCGGTAGCTAATTTTTTGTTGCCCAGGCCCATAATGGACTTCCGGAAGCAGCATCCACACAGAGAACCAGTTGTTCACATATTTGAATCCCACCACTGGTCTGGGGTCCTGAATATGTGAAGGGTCCACTCTCCTAGTTGTATTAACAACCATTTGTTGCAACATTCTATAATTTTATAGAAATATTGATACACCTCATCCCCATAACTCTAGGAAGAGATTATACATATGTCATCAGGGTCATCTATAAGTTGCCAAGTCAGGATCTGATGATGTTATCTAGATTGGGTAGTGAAACATATGCAACAAAACTGCAAAGCTCAGAGAGCACCAAGGATCCCTCATTTCAATCCTGAGCTCCTTTATTGGGACACTGTCCTCTGCAAGAACCTGTTCCTGTATTTTATATTCTGAATTAAAATAGTTAAATCTAATGCACCATCTTTCTTTCTGTGTCCATGTATGCATATTATTGTAAAAAATATCATCTGATTTTTAAAATTAGTTTTATTTCAGAAAGAGGGGAAACACTTTGTGAAATTGACAATTAACATGTAGATAGATTTTTTTTAAGATCAGCTAGGGGAAAGTATTTTAATAAATAATTAACTCTTCCTGGAATTGGTCCAAATTACTACCATGTATTTATTTGCTCAAAGCTCCTGAGATTTTCCAAAAACCAGTGAAAAGCAGAAAGCAAGTTTGAAAGAGGTTATAAACTAATCCTGGTTCCATGGAGAGCTTGGGGTAGTGGGAACAGCCAAACAGGGCTATTGTGTTCAGCATCCATTTGCTCCAGCATCTGTTCTCTCTTTGATCAGACTAATTTAAAACGTGAATTGTAGATGTCTCAGTCATTATTCAAACACATGTCTGTATCTCCACTGAAGTGAAAAGTTTAGATTGATGCTTTTCTCTTTGGAAGTGTGTTGGGAAAATCCAGTATGCTAGGTCAGATCCATTGGTGTGGATTGATATGTTGGAGACAACTTTTGGAAGATATTTTGGCTGCTGATGTATTGTTCATTCTGATGTTCCCAGTGATCAAAATGAAAGCACTCAAGTGTCCAGAGGTTGATCCCATTCCAGTTCCACATGAATGGTACCAATCAGGTGATCTCCTCATTGGAGGGATGGCTTCACAGAACCTCTATGCCTTCAGTGAACATACTTTTTATGAACATCCATCTCAGGAGCTCTATGAACTTTCAGAGTAAGCAAATTCCACACCTTTCTTCTTCTAAATATCCCTTATTTCTTCTCAACTTTTAAAGATGGTGACACCTATTCCTGTAAAGAGATGTTTAAATAAAGCAGATGAAAACTTTACCTGGTCAAGTGCTTCTTGGCTGAAGGCTCTATAAGTCTTTTTTCCCCTCCCATCTGGATACTTTATTGTGTTTTTAAGATAATGTCATGAGAGGTTGATCATGAATAGCTAAAGAAAAATTGATTACAAATCTCTAAGACAAAGGAACTTAATGAAATAAAGAATTCTTTAAAAAGATCCCTCTGTTAACTAAAATAAGAATAAAATTGATTTTCTTTCAAGAGAGATATATCCATAAGAAGGAACATTAACCTCCAACTTTAAATAAGTTTATTTGAAAGACAAAGTTAAAAATGTACCTAGAATGCTCTTCATAGCTGAGGACATTGTAACTGAGGAAATTTAGAAAATAAAACTGCATGAAACATGGTGCTCAAGAAATTCTTAACTGAAAGTTGAAATGTTTATCTCAAATAATAACACAATGTTTGAAATGATCAAGGAGATTTCTTCATTGGAAGGATGGCTTCAGCGAGCATTCATTTTATGAACATCCATCTCAGGAGCTCTATGAATTTTCAAAGTAAGAAAATCCCACACCTTTCTTCACCTAATAATTCCTTGGTTTTTTTCCTCAGTTTTTCTAAATGACCATACCTGTATCTATGAAAAAAAGTGCCTAAAGAAAGCAGAAGAAAGCTTTTCTATGATCAACCTTCAGTTTTTGAGAGTTTCTGGCTGTAGGTTAAATAAGTCTTTTATTTCCCATCAATTTTGTTTTAAATAAAATGTTATGTAAGTTAAACATAATGGCTAAATAGCTAATTACAAATCCTTAAGAAAGGGGATTTAATAAAATGAAGAAATATTTTAAAATATATGGTCTCCTTATTAAAGAAAGGAATAGAATTAATTTATTTTTTTCCAGAAAAGAAATGTATCCATAAGAAGAAGAATTAATACCCAACTTTAGATAAGTTTATTTAAAAGATAAAATTAGAAATTTACCCAGGATGCTCTTCATAACTGAAAAGGTTACAACTGAGAAATTTTAGATAGTTAATGTGCATAAAAGATGGTGCTCAAAAATTTGTTATCTGAAATTTGATTTTTTTTCTCAAAGTAAAACACATACCATGAATGCTTCATATGAACAGTTCTTTGATGAATATTTATCTCAGAAATGGTTTGAGATTCTATATTACTTTTTCTCACTTTTCCCAGATCACAACATTTTCCCAGAAGAAATAATAGGGGCAGTGTAACATATAAACAGAATAATAGAGTTGGAAGGGACCTCAGAGATCTTCTAATCCAACTCCATGCTCAGGCAGGAGACCCTATACCATTTTGGATAAATTTCAATCTCTTCTTAAAAACCTTCAGTGATAGAGCACCTACAACTACTGAAGGCAAAACCATTCCACTGATTAATTGTTCTCACTGTCAGCAAATTCCTCCTTAGTTCTAGGTTGCTTCTCTCCTTGATTAGTTTCCATCTGTTGCTTCTTGTCATGCCTTCAGGTGCTTTGGAGAATAGCTTGACCCATTAACCCATTTCTTTCATGAATTTTCAGAATGTTTTTCACTCCATACTAAATGTGAAAGCTGTTCTTTCACTAAAATATCATAATATTTAGAAGGGGGAGAAGTGGTGAGAGTGTAGATTGCAACAGAATAGTACGACACTTAAGATATGATGGATGAAGATTCATACAGCGAAAATAATGTTTTTGGTGAAAGAGTGGAAATGAATGAATGAAAGAACAAGCATCTAATTTCAGTCTGACTTTCTTTTAAATATAGAATTACAAATATATTTAGAGAATTGAAGGCAGAGTTAGCCCATGGTAAGATGGGCACCCAATGAATTTGATAACGTTAAATGTATGTATGTATGTATGTATGTATGTATGTATGTATGTACATGCATACGTATGTATGTATGTATGTATGTATGTATATATGAATATACTTCTCAGTACTTTTCTATGCATTGCAAAATTGTTTCATGAAAGTCTTTCTTTATTTGCAGTGTGATTACAAAATTCTACCAGCATGTCCTTTCTTTGGCCTTTGCTGTCAAGGAGATCAATGAAAACCCACAAATCTTGCCCAATGTTACCCTTGGATTCCACATCTATGACAGCTACAACAATCCTAAGATGACCTATCGGACCACCTTGGACTTACTTTTCAAATCAGATAGATTTCTGCCCAACTACAAATGTGGACTTCAGAAAAATCTCCTGGCCACCCTTGGAGGACTTGGATCAGATACTTCATCCCATATGGCAGAAATTCTAGAGTTCTACAAAATTCCACAGGTGGGTCCAGGGGTGAGGGGATTTATATTGTTCATGTTAACCGATTTCAAGAATTAATCAATTAATTAAGTGTGCCCAAGAGCATCCTTAAATTTTCATTCTCATAAATCTTATTTAAGATTTAACAAGTGACTAAAAATAAAAATTAGATTTCTTGGTGCAGAATGGAACAACTCACTGTGGCCAACTCACTATGGCCAACTCACCATGATCAACTCACAGCAGGACAACTCGTCACTGGAGAATTCAAGAATTAAATTTAATTATTCTAAATAATTAAAAAATATTTTATTTTTTGTCACTCACATTTCATTTTGTCCCTCCTTTGACATCCTTTCTTTAATGATTCTATTCCATCATTTCTTCTATAAGAAACTTTTCCTCTGGTGAGTTGTCCGTGGTGAGTTGGCCACAGTGAGTTGTTCCAGAAATTTAACCATATTCTCAAAATTTGAGAAATTAGGGATCAGGTGTAAATTTTAATCTTTCAAACCAGTTTTTGAAGTGATGCATAAAAATGCATGACCAAAACAAAAAAATTCTCTTTAACTCCTCTGTACAATGTCTTGATGTTTTCTTTTAGCTTACCTATGGATCATTTCCCCTGGAAGAAATTGATAGCTGTCAATCATCTTCACTTTACTTTATGGCCCCAAATAAAGTTCCTCAGTATATCGGGATTATCCGATTACTTCAACGATTTGGATGGAAATGGATTGGGCTCTTTGCTGCGGACACTGAGAGTGGAGAACACTTTTTGCAGAAATTGGAGCACTTATTTTTCCAGCAGGGAATCTGTTTAGCTTTCATACAAAGATTTCCGAAACTATTGCGTTTGGATGACCTGGGCAAATTTAATGATATAATGTTTAACTTTTATGCACATTTCACAGATGTTAAAACAAATATGTATATCATCTATGGAGAATCTTTTACACTTGCGTGGCTCACAGCTCTCAAATCTGTATGGGATGCTGCAAATAAAGGAAATGCATCTTTAAGCAAGGTGTGGATCACCACAAGCCAAATTGATTTTATGCTACCAGGATCCCAAAGGGATTGGAATCTCCAGTTTTATGATGGGGCCATTTCCTTTCAAATCCATTCAGGTGAAAATCAGGAATTCAAGGAATTTCTTCAGTCCATAAAACCATATTCAACCCCTGGAGATGGGTTTCGAAACCATNATCTCAAAAAAATCTTTGCAGATAAAATAGCTGAATCTCCAGAACTACAACCTTTTAAGGTAACTTATCTCCAGCAAAGATTTTTTTTTCTTTTCAATGAACAACTTACTTCAGAATAATTTAGCTCACAAAATGAGCTAAGCATTAATTTCAGGCACAATCTATTCAAATAGTTGTGTTAAAAACACTTAATGACCTTGTCTGCTCCAATTAGATTAGACTTAACTTTCTTCTCAATGGTCTTATCAAGGCATTTTAAAGTGGTACTATCACTTCACATGATTTTGATTCTATCCCTCTGTTAATGCAGCCTAGAACTGTGTTGGCTTTTTTGGCAGCTGCAGCACACCGCTGGCTCATATTTACAGTAAGTGATTGTCCACTAGGACTCTGAGATCCCTCTCACAGTTACTACTATTGAGAAAGGTACCACCTATACTATACCTATGCATTTGGTTTTTCTTGCCTAAAGAAAACCTTATTTTTTTCACCATTAAATTTCATTTTGTTAGATAGCACCCAGTTTTCAAGTCTATCAAGATCTCTGTATCTTAAGCCTATCTTCTGGAGTGTTGGCTATTCCTGCCAACTTGCTGTCATCTGCAAATTTGATGAGTTCCCCAATTATCTCCTCATCCAAATCATTGATGAAGATATTGAAGAGCACTAGACCCAGAAAAGAGCCCTGAGGCACCTCACTACACACTTCGGTCCATTGAGGACTACACGTTGAGTGTGGTTGGTCAGCCAGTTCTGAATCCATCTGGTGGTGATGCTGCCTAACCCACATTTTTCTGTCTTATCAACTAGTATATTGTGATCTACTTAATCAAGTGCCTTACTGAAATCCAAGTATATTATATCCACAGCATTCCTCTAGTCCACTATATAATATAATAGTTCTTTGTTTTCTATTGGCATTTTGTCCAATGAACTGCATAATGAGTTTGGGAAATAAAACATGAAACTTCTCATATGTTGTTTTTCCTTATCTTTGTTAATTCAACTTCATTGTTTTCTTTTTCTCTTTCAAGTAGCTCCACCAATTTCTTCAAGACATTTCTTTCAACAACGCAGCAGGAGAGGGAGTGTCTTTTAATGAGAAGAGGGAAGTTGCAGGTGGATTTAGCATCATCAATATGATCGCTTTTCCAAACAAGTCCATTAGGACCGTGAAAGTTGGAAAGCTAGATCCTGATGCATCTTATGGAAATGAATTGATCATTAATGAAAATCTGATAGAATGGCACAAAGGTTTTAATCAGGTATAGAACTGCATAAATGTAGAGTATTTTTTTTACAACTTTTTTAAATAATGAAAAAGGTTTCAGTTAAAATGTCTCCAACTGATCTCTGCTGGTCATGATTCTCTTTATAGCACGGGTGTCAAACTCGCCACGTCACGTGACGTGTCGCAACATATCACAACTTTTTTCGCATTGCTGGAGCTGGGGTGGGTACAGCCTCTGAATGATGCAACTGGCCCACGGGCCGACAGTTTCATACCCCTGCTTTATAGGATGCCTAGTTGAGTGTATTTTCAGCTGATGAAACAACTGAATAACTTCGCAATTACCTGTGCAAACTTTTTCATGTTATGAGCAGGTTCTTCCAGTTTCTCTGTGTAACGAATACTGTCGTCCTGGATATTGGAAGAGAAAATCTGAAGAGAAAAGCTTCTGCTGCTACGATTGTGTTCCATGTCAACAGGGGACGATTTCAAGCAAGATAGGTCAGTTATGGCCCTCTACAAAAATCATTGGGCAGCGAAGGAATTGTTTCATCAAATATTACCATTGGTTGAGCTGCATATATTTATTTCTTACTAAAATTGAGGTTTTCTAGCATGTAAAGCAAGGAACACAGGTAACTCCTATAAATCTCAGTTAGTAATAATCTCAGTTAGTAATAATCACTCAGGTTTTAAAATAATATATCTTGCAGAATATTGTAAACCACACAAAATCTCTTCTGATATGGCCTTTTTGTGCCAGATATAAGAATACGTAGTGGGATACAAACATAATTAATTTTTAGTGGTCCTGCAGATCTCATTTGTGGAACAAGAATGTATAGTGAGTGGTTCAGCAATATTTTATACGGTGGTCATCCAAGTATTGTATGACAATATAATGCATATTGAGGGGGAGAAAATTGAACATTATCTAATTAATTGTTGTAAAATTTAATGAAAATTTCAATATTCAACATGATAAAACTGTTATATTGAGGCTACTTTCAACCAGTGTATATAATATGAAATCCTTCAATTCTTTATGACACTGTCTACAAAGAAATTGTTTCATCATTTTTTTATTGTTAAGAATGATTCTTTGGTGCAGGAAGTAATTAACTAATGTTAATCTTATTGAGTAATATTCCCCAAATTTTGAAAATATCATAGTGGCTTTCAAAATGTTGAGAGCACCATTTTCAAAACACTTCCTCCAAATTTCAAGGAAATACAAATTGGGATATTAAAAGAAAGGAAAGAAAATAATTATTTTTAATTCATTTTAGATATAGGGTTTTCATTTGGAAACTACATATACGTACCCCATAGAGGATTTGGAGACTTATTTGTTTGAGGGTGAAGTTTTGTTCTCTGAGTTTGGGGGTTGGTTTCCAAATGTTTTGTTACCAGGCTAGGTAACATCTTTAGTGGAGTTAAATCACACTGACATTTCATAAATGCAGCTGAAGATGTTACCTAGCCTGGTAACAAAATGTTGAGGAACCAACCCACAAGCTCGGAGAATGAATTTTCACCCTCTTCCTACACTCGAGCTACAGATATTCGCCATTATTGCAAACTTGTTTATTTAGTTGTCTCTTTGCTAAATTTGTTTGCCGCCCATGTTGCATAAGGGGACCCGTGTTATGTGATAGTTATAGACAGAATTATATGAAAATATAAACAAGGACATTTGGAAAAGCATCTGAACTGCTATGTTCCCTGTAAAACTGAATGAAAAATAACAAAACAATCAATATGTCAGGGCCCACTTCAAAACCTCATGCTAAGAAAGCAGAACTCATGGAAGCAGTTTCTTCCAAAAGGAACTTTTATTAGGAGAAGCTGATAGCAGGCATAATACACAGGATCTGAGGGTTTCCTGCTCAGATCTATAGGTTAAAAGTGTCCCAAGCAAACCCCACCCCAATAGTTCATCCGGTCAGTTCAAATGGGCCAATCCCCAGATGTTAAGTCCATTGTGGGAAGGACACATTAAGTCCATTGTGGACACATTAAGTCCATTGTGGACACATTAAGTCCATTGTGGAAGGACACATTAAGTCCATTGTTAAGTCCATTGTGGGAAGGACACGCCAGGCTGTCTCAGGATGTTTTGTTGGGTCTTCACACCTTCCCTTCTGAAAATAGAGATAAACCAGTTGCCAGAGGTGCATTCCTTTCTTCTCCCCCCTTTCAAGCTGACATCAAGGGGGAAGATAGTTCAAAGAGCATGTATGCAGAAACAGCAAAAGTGTTACAGTGTAGCGATAGAGGAAAACAAAGAAATAGCCCGCAGAGTTTCCCCCCTCCCCTCCAGGAGCATGGCAGAACCCAGAAGTGTAGAAAGATTAGAGTTAGAATTAAAATTAGAAAGAGCCCCCTCAGAATATGGGTTCTGATACAATATTATCTATAGATCACAGTCTATTAACTAACTAATTAATTAAGTATATTTCTAGATGATCCAAGCCAGTGGTTGGATTCAAATATGTGAACAACTGATTCTCTGTGTGGATACTGCTTCCGGAAGTCCATTCTGGGCCTGGGCAACAAAAAATTAGCTACTGGTTCTGCCGAACTGGTGCAAACCGTCTGAATCCCACTGATCCACGCCCAAATGACTCTGGGTAATTTGACAAACATCAAATTATAATAATAACAATAAAAAAGAGAACCAACAGAGAACAGCAACCAAATGTTCTATCACCTAAATTTAAATTATGCATTGTAATGAATTTCTGCAAGTTCACACAGTTTCATGCCATTAAATTATAGATTTTGGGGATATAACTTGGAATAACATTTGAAATACAGATACAGAGGGAAAAGATCACAAAATGAATATCAGGCTCAAACCATAGCATAAAATATTTATTAAAAAGTGATAAGCAGGAAATAAATGAGTTTTCTTTTGATCCTTTATCCAGATACAGAAGATTGTTTCAAATGTCCTGAAGATCAGTATCCAAACAAGGATCAAGATCAATGCCTTAACAAAACAATGAGTTTCCTGTCCTTTGAAGAATCTTCAGGGATTAGTCTGGCCTCAGCTGCTGTTTTCTTCTCCCTCATGACAACCAATATGCTCGGAATTTTCCTTAAGCGTAGAGATACCCCCATTGTCAAGGCCAACAACCGGGACCTCACTTACATACTACTCATTGCCCTTCTGCTCTGTTTTTTCTGTTCCTTGTTATTTCTTACTCAACCAGGAAAAGTAATCTGCCTTCTCCGTCAACCAGTATTTGGCATCATTTTCTCAGCTGCTGTTTCTTGTGTGTTAGCTAAAACTATTACCGTGATTGTAGCTTTCATGGCTACTAAGCCAGGTTCTTCAATGAGAAAATGGTTGGGGAAAAAATTGTCTCTTTCCATTGTTCTTTCTTGTTCGTTTTTTCAAGCAAGTCTTTGCATTCTGTGGCTGGCAACATCTCCTCCATTCCCTGAGTTAGACATGCACTCCCTTAAAGAAATCATGATTTTGCAATGCAACGAAGGCTCCATCTTCATGTTCTATTGTGTCCTGGGCTACTTGGGCTTCTTGGCTATTGCCAGCTTTATTGTGGCTTTTCTTGCCCGTAATTTACCTGACAGCTTTAATGAAGCCAAGTTCATCACTTTCAGCATGTTGGTGTTCTGCAGTGTGTGGATCTCCTTTGTTCCAACCTATCTGAGNACCAAAGGAAAAGCCATGGTGGCTGTGGAGATCTTCTCCATCTTGTCTTCCAGTGCTGGGTTATTGGGATGTATCTTTTTCCCCAAATGTTTCATCATTATGTTCAGGCCAGAACTTAATAGCAGACACCAACTAATCAAACAAAATAATTAAATTAGGTCTATATTTTTTATGACTTACATGGCAAGAAAATTAGCAAAGAAAAATTAAAGATTAGCCTCTTCAATTTTCCTTCGTATTCTCCATTCTATATCAACATTTCTGTTTTGTGGTTGTAATCTCTCCTCCATTTCCTAAATTAGTTGTGACCTCAGTTATTGAACAAGTGATTCTACAATGCAACAAAGGTGTTTTTTTTTAATCTTTGTTTTACCATGTTTTACCACTTCTTGTTGGTAAAGGCCAACATATAGGACTTTTGGTCTTCAGGAGCTTCATCATCAGTTTTGTTGCCTATAAATTATCTTTCACTTCTGATAACTCACTTTCATTGCTTTTAGCATGTTCGTCTTTTTCAGAGTGTAGGTCTGTTAACCTATCTGAGCACAACAGCAAAATTCATGGTAGCTGTGGAGATCTTTTCCATCTGGGTCTCTAATGCTGCTTTTCTTGAATATATCTTTTTCTCTTAAATGTTTCTAATTATGCTGAGATCCAAGTTAAATAACAGGGAGCAATAATAAAAATTAAACTAAATAATTTTTATTAATTTATTAAATTTATTGGCTGAGTGTCTTACCTCAGAATAACTCTAATTATGTATTTTTCTCAGTTTATTGCCAAGATTTTACATTATACTATATGTTAACCACTAAATTTGGCCTTCAGTTCGAGTCATTTTACAAAAAAGGAAAGAAAGAAAGAAAGAAAGAAAGAAAGAAAGTCATAAAATTTCTGAAACATGTTTTTTTATGTCCTGAAACTTAAACCTTTTTGCTATGCTGCTCTACTACCATTCTATCAAATCAGTTTTTAATACAAATTAAATGAAAAGAAATAAAATATTATTATTTTTCTTTGTTTATTATCCCCTGATCTTTTTTAGAGCCTCTTTTAATGTCTGGTAAAAGGACAAAATCCAGACATAGACTTTTGTGACACTCCCTTGGTTTAAAATAAGTTAAAAGGTGTGATTTATTTTTATTGTTTGCTTAATTTATGGTTGAGTTAAAAAATAGAAGCACTTGGAAATTTAGTAGGCTAAAAGAACAAATAGATGAATGTGTGAATGTGGTACATCATTTGGTAAAGGAGGAAGGCTCTGAAGTAGAGAGTTTGATACTACTGTTAGTTAAAGGAATAATATTGAAGATTAATGAAAACAAGTGATTTGATAGATCATCTCATTTTTATTTTCATTCATTCATTCAATCATTCATTATAAAACAATTAAATCAATCAGATTGTCTCTAGTAATCCAACTTTTAAAATATTAAACTTAGAAGCACACGAAGTTAGTTACAGATGTTATTTCTGCAGTAAAATTCATGGTACAATAGAATTGTTTCCCAGTATTTCCTATAGTGAACAAAGGATTTTTTTTTAAATGTGGAATTTCAAAAGAAAAGAGTATTGTTGATAGGTGTGTGTATGTGTGTGTTTGCATGTGTTTATGCACATACACACAAATTATATATATACAGCAATATATGTACATATACAAACATATACATACATACATACATACATACATACATACATACATGTTTTTAAAATAATGACTATATACACACAAATAAGCAAATCCTCTTCATCACTAAGAGGTGTAGGAAGCAACAGCAATAACCAAATAAAAATAAAAAGAGAGAGATAGAAGATGAGAGAGGGGAATAATGATATTCTAATACTCAGACATCATTATTAAACTAAATCTATATAGTACTCGAATTATTGTGTCTGTAAACTTTATTGGCCAAAACATTGCATCCTAGAACAAAATCTTTTTTTAGGAAAGGTACTTTATATGGGCTAATTCACAGAATGTGTCCAAAATTTGATACCCATGACTGTGGTGGAATTTGAATTTGGCAAATTTTACAAAGCATTTTCTGACATAAGGCAAAATGCCATAAAACATTTTCTGTGCTGTAGAGTTCAACATCTGCTATTTTCAAAGCATGCACAACTCTAACCCTTTAAATTTTAAGAAGTTTTCCAGTGAAGGAATTCATTGGAAGCTGTTCCATTGTTGAAGTCATTGAAGAATCTGATAAGGAAATATCTCTGAAAGAATGACCCAACAAGTCATGACTGTATGCAAGAATACAGAAAAGCTATTCTGAATGAAAATAGTTAAATCCATTTTTCTTTCTGTATCATGCATCATCTTTCTTTCTGTGTCCATGTATGCATGTTATTGTAAAAATATCATCTGATTTTTAAAATTACTTTTATTTCAGAAAGAGGAGGAACACTTTGTCAAATTGACAATTAACATGCATGTGTTTATATATACAGGAGAAAGTATTTTAATAAATAATTAACTCTTCCTGGAATTGGTCCAAATTTGTTTATTTGCTCAAAGCTCCTGAGATTTTCCAGAAAGCAGTGAAAAGCAGAAAGCAAGTTTGAAAGAGGTTATAAACTAATCCTAGTTCCATAGAGAGCTTGGGATGGCGGGAGCAGCCAAACAGGGCTATTGGATTCATTTGCTCCAGCATCTGTTCTCTCTTTGATCAGACCAATTTAAAATCTGAGTTGTAGAAGTCTCCGTCATTATTCAAGGACATGTCTGTATCTCCATTGAAGTGAAAAGTTTAGATTGATGCTTTTCTCTTTGGAAGTGTGTTGGGAAAATCCAGTATGCTAGGTCAGATCCATTGGTGTGGATTGAAATGTTGGAGACCTCTTTTGGAAGATGTTTTGTTCATTCTGATGTTCCCAGTGATCAAAATGAAAGCACTCAAGTGTCCAGAGGTTGATCCCATTCCAATTCCACATAAATGGTATCAACCCGGTGATCTCCTCATTGGAGGAATGACTTCACAGATCATCTATGCCTTCAGTGAGCATTTATTTTATGAACATCCATCTCAGGAGCTCTATGAATTTTCAGAGTAAGAAAATCCCACACCTTTCTTCACCTAATAATTCCTTGTTGTTGTTTTTTCTCAGTTTTTCTAGATGACTACACCTGTCTCTATGAAAAAAGGTGCCTAAAGAAAGTAGAAGGAAGCTTTATATGATCAAGCAATCACTTCAGTTTCTGAGAGTTTTGGCTGTAGATTAAATAAGACTTTTGTTTCCCATCAATTTTATTTTAAATAAAATGTTATATAGATTAAACATAATGACTAAATAGCTAGATAACAAATCCTTAGGAAAGGAGATTTAATATAATGAAGAAATATTTTAAAATATACGGTTCCCTTGTTAAATAAAAGAATAGAGTTAATTTCCTTTTTCCAGAAAAGAAATGTATCCATAAGAAAGAGCATTAATATCCAATTTTAGATAAGTTCATTTAAAAGATAAAATTAGAAATTTACCTAGGATGCTGTGCATAACTGAAAAGATTATAACTAAGGAAATTTAGTAAGTTAATCTGCATAAAACACAATGCTCAAAATATTACCTGAAATTTGATTTTTTTTATTGAAATATAACATAGTGTTTGAAGCAATGAAAGGGGCAGATTTTTTTGCCCATCCGGATAGATATATTTAATAATACTTAATGAATTCATCATTGCCTTAAATGTTTTATGAGTAACTTCCTGGGGGTAATGTAAATCATGATAAAAATTCCTGTAATAAATAATAGATCAGCATTAGCTAAAAGTAAAGATTAGCAGTATCTTTCTTTTGCAACATAGGCAGAAATTAGGATTTTTTTTCATTCTTAGCTAAGTCACCCACTGAAGAGTATTTTTTCTCAAAGATTCTGGAGAATTTCACACTGCATTCTAAGCTATTGGTCTCCCTTGTAGATGCCAGTTCTTTCCCAAGCCAACTTCAAAATTATAACCTGTATTGAAGTGGGTGGGCTGTGAGGCTGGGATGGTTCTGAATCTGAAGTGGAACCACTGCAGACTCTGATTTGTTATTGTAGAAATGGGAGGGAGGGGAGAAAAATAGGGCTAATCATGTTCATTTCTTCTATTGCTTTTTTCTCCATTTATGCAGACAGATTTTACTTTCCCAGTTACTATTCAAGCATATAGTAGCATCCTTGTTGAAATGAAAGTTTAGGGTGATTATTTTTAAGAAGTGCACTGAGAAAAATCAACATGATAAATCTAAATGGGGAGAAGATGGATATGTAGGAGGTAACATTTAGAGGATCAGCATCGTAATCTTGCGTCTGATATATTGTTCTTCTCAATGTTCCCTGTGATGCAAAATAGTGATCCTTTCCCTATTCCCAAAATAGTGATCCTTTCCACATTAAAGGCACCCACCAAGTGATCTTCACAGGGGAGTGATGGCTTTTCAGATCATAAATGCTTTATGTGAGCAGTTCTTTGATGAATATATATCTCAGAAACTATCTGAGATTCTATATTACTTTTTCTCACTTTTCTGAGATCACAACATTTTGCCAGAAAAAAATAAGAGGGGCAGAGTAACATATAAACAGAATAATAGAATAACAGATTTGGAATGGACTTTGGAGATCTTCTAGTCCAACTTCTTGCTCAGACAGGAGATCCTATACCATTTCAGATAAATGGTTGTCCAATCTCTTCATAAAAGCCTCCAGTGATGGAAAACCCACAACTTCTGGAGGCAAGTCATTCCACTGATTAATTGATCTCACTATCAGGAAATTTCTCCTTAATTCTAGGCTGGGTCTCTCCTTAATTAGTTCCCATCCGTTGCTTCTTGTCCTGCCTTCAGGTGCTTTGGAGAGTAGGTTGACCCATTAACCCATTTCTTTTATGAATTTTCTGGATGGTTTTCACTCCATACTAAATGTGAAAGCTGTTCTTCCACTAAAATATCATAATATTTAGAAAGGGGAGAAGTGATGAGATTACAGATTGCCACAGAATAGTATGATACTTAAATGATGGATGAAGATTCATATAATGAAAAAAACTGTTTTTGGTGAAAGAGTAAAAATGAATGAAAAATAGGACAAGCATCTATTTTCAGTGTCTGACTTTCTTTGAAATATAGAATTATAAATATATTTTGTGAGTTCAGGGAAGATCCCATGGTAAGATAGGCAGCCAATAAATTTGGTAAAATTAAATAAATATACTTCTCATTACTTTTCTATACATTGTACAATTGTTTCATGAAAGACTTTCTGTATTTGCAGTGTGATTACAAAATTCTACCAGCATGTCCTTTCTTTTGCCTTTGCTGTCAAGGAGATCAATGAGAATGCACAAATCTTGCCCAATGTTACCCTTGGATTCCACATCTATGACAGCTACAACAATCCTAAGATGACCTATCGGACTACACTGGACTTACTTTTCAAATCAGATAGATTTCTCCCCAACTACAAATGTGGATGTCAGAAAATTATCCTGGCCATCATTGGAGGACTTGGATCAGATACCTCATCCCATATGGAAGAAATTGTAAAGTTCTACAAAATTCCACAGGCGAGTTCCATGGGTATGGGGATTTATCTTGCTCCTGTTAATTAATTTAAAGAATTAATCAATTGATTAAGTGCACCAAAGAACACTTCATTCTCATAAATCTCATCTAAGACTTAACAAGTGACTCAAAATAAAAATTGGTGTGGAACTCACATTGGCAGTGGGACAACTCACCTCAGGACAATTCAAGAATTCAATTTAATTAATATTAAATTATTAAAAAATATTTTAATTTTTGTCATTCACATTTCATTTTCTCCCTCTTTTGGCATCCTTTCTTTAATGATTCTATTCCATCATTTCTTCTATAAGAATCATTTCCTGTGGCAAGTTGGCCGTGATGAGTTGGCCTAGACCCTTCTTGATGAATGCCAATGATATTTTAACACATTTGTTGAAAAAACATCAATGCCCAGAAATTTAACCATATTCTCAAAATTTGAGAAATTAGGATCAGGTGTAAATTCTAATCTGTCAGACAATTTTTTCAAGTGATCCATAAAAATACATGACCAAAACAAAAACCTCTTTTTAACTCCTATGTATAATGTCTTTATGTTTTCTTTTAGCTCACGTATGGATCATTTCCCCTGGAAGAAATTGATAGCTGTCAATCATCTTCACTTTACTTTATGGCCCCAAATGAAGTTCCTCAGTATATCGGGATTATCCGATTGCTTCAACGATTTGGATGGAAATGGATTGGGCTCTTTGCTGCGGACACTGAGAGTGGAGAACACTTTTTGCAGAAATTGGAGCCCTTGTTTTCTGAGCAGGGAATCTGTTTAGCTTTCACACAAAGATTCCCAAAATTATTCTGTTTGGATGACTTGGGCAAATTTAATGATATAATGTTTAACTTTTATGCACATTTCACAGATGTTAAAACAAATACGTATATCATCTACGGAGAATCTTTTACACTTGCGTGGCTCACAGCTCTCAAATCTGTATGGGATGCTGCAAATAAGGAAAATGCATCTTTAAGCAAGGTGTGGATCACCACAAGCCAAATTGATTTTATGCTACCAGGATCCCAAAGGGATTGGAATCTCCAGTTTTATGATGGGGCCATTTCCTTTCAAATCCATTCAGGTGAAAATCAGGAATTCAAGGAATTTCTTCAGTCCATAAAACCATATTCAACCCCTGGAGATGGGTTTCGAAACCATTTTTGGGAGCATGCATTTGACTGCTTCTTTCCTAATTCGGGATTGTCATCATTGGGCAGTCAAGAATGCACTGGGGAAGAAGGACTGGGAAACCTTCCTGAATCTCTGTTTCAGTTACAGATGACCGGCCACAGCTACAGTATCTATAATGGTGTTAATGCTGTGGCTCTTTCTTTGCATAGCATGCTGTCAAAGGGATTAAATCTCAAAAAAATCTTTGCAGATAAAATAGCTGAATCTCCAGAACTACAACCTTTTAAGGTAACTCATCTCCAGCAAAGATTTTTTTTCTTTTCAATGAACAACATATTTCAAAATATTTTAGCTCACAAAATGAGCTAAGCATTAATTTCAGGCACAATCTGTTCAAATAGTTATGATAAAAACACTTAATGACCTTGTCTGTTCCAATTAGATTACACTGAACTTTCTTCTCAAAAAAGATTGCATCACACAATTCTGTATATCTTATTCACTGATAGGTTGACTTCTTGCTCTTTTGTGGAAAACTGGATATATAATAGTTCTTTGATTTATATTGGCATTTTGTCCAATAAAACTGCATAATGAGTTTTGGAAATAAAACATGGATTTATGTTGATTTCTTTTACTTTGTTAATTCAACTTCATTGCTTTCTTTTTCCTCTTTCAAGTAGCTCCACCAATTTCTTCAAGACATTTCTTTCAACAATGCAGCAGGACAGGGAATATCTTTTAATGAGAAGAGGGAAGTTGCAGGTGGATTTAGCATCATCAATATGATCGCTTTTCCAAACAAGTCCATCAGGACGGTGCAAGTTGGAAAGCTAGATCCTGATGCATCTTATGGAAATGAATTGATCATTAATGAAAATCTGATAGAATGGCACAAAGGTTTTAATCAGGTATGGAAATGCATAAATGTATTTTCTTTACAACTTCTTTAAATAATGGAAAAGGTTTCAGTTAAAATGGATCTCTGCTGGTCATGATTCTCTTTATAGCAGGGGTATCAAATTTGCAATGTCACGTGATGTGTCACAACTTATCGTGACTTTTTTTCCATTGCCAGCAATAGGGTGGGTGCAGTTTAGCTATAATGCATGCAGCCCATGGGCCGGCAGTTTGACACCCCCACTTTATAGGGTGCCTAGTTGAATGTATTTTCAGCTGATGAAACAGCCGAATAACTTGGCAATTACCTGTGCAAACTTTTTCATGTTATGAGTAGGTTCTTCCGGTTTCTTTGTGTAATGAATACTGTCACCCTGGATATTGGAAGAGAAAATCTGAAGAGAAAAGCTTCTGCTGCTACGATTGTGTCCCATGTCAACAGGGGAAGATTTCAAGCAAGATAGGTCAGTTATGGACCTATATAAAAATCTGAGAACAAAGGAATTGTTTCATCAAATATTACCATTGGTTGAGCTGCACATATTTATTTCTTACTAAAACTGAGGTTTTCTAGCCTGTAAAGCAAGAAGCATGGGTAACCCCTATAAATCTCAGTTATTTATTTCTTACTAAAATTGAGGTTTTTGAGCCTGTAAAGCAAGGAATATGGGAAACCTAATCTTAACCCTAAATCTAACCCTATAAATCTCAGTTATTAATAATTTCAGTTATTAATAACCACTCAGGTTTTAAAATAATATATCTTGCAGAATACTGTAAACCACACAAAATCTCTTCTTTTATTGTCCTTTTGTGCCAGATATAAGAATACAGAGTGGGATACAAACATTATTTTTTTGATGGTCCTGTAGATCTCTTCTGTGGACCAAGACTGTATAGTGGTCCAACAATATTTTCTAAGGTTGTCATCCAAATACTGCATTGCAATATAATGCATATTGAGGGGAAGAAAATTGAACATTATCTAATTAATTGTTGTAAAATTTAATGGAAAAGTTCAATATTCAACATGATATAACTGTTGTGTAGAGGACACTTTCAACCAGTATATATAATATGAAATCTTTCCATTCTTTATGACACTGTCTACAAAGAAATTGTTTCATCATTTTTTTTATTGTTAAGAATGATTCTTTAGTGCAGGAAGTAATTAACTAATGTTAATCTTATTGAGTAATATTCCCCAAATTTTGAAAATATCATAGTGGCTTTCAAAATATTGAGAGCACCATTTTCAAAACACTTCCTCCAAATTTCAAGGAAATACAAACTGGGAAAATAATTATTTTTTAATTCATTTTAGATATAGGGTTTTCATTTGGAAACTATATATACATACCCCATAGAGCAGTGGTTCTCAACCTTCCTAATGCCGCGACCCTTTAATTCAGTTCCTCATGTTGTAGTGACCCCCAACCATAAAATTATTTTTGTTGCTACTTCATAACTGTAATTTTGCTACTGTTATGAATTGTAATGTAAATATCTGATATGCAGGATGTATTTTCATTGTTACAAATTGAACATAATTCTATTCTATTCTATTCTATTCTATTCTATTCTATGCTATGCTATTCTATTCTATTCTATTCTATTCTATTCTATTCTATTCTATTCTATTCTATTCTATTCTATTCTATTCTATTCTTCTATTCTATTCTATTCTATTCTATTCTACTCTATTCCATATTGTCTATTCTATTCTCTCTTCCATATTGTCTATTCTATTCTGTTCTGTTCTGTTCTGTTCTGTTCTGTTCTGTTTTATTCTGTTCCGTTCCGTTCCGTTCCGTTCCATTCCATTTCTTATTCTGTTCTGTTCCATTCCATTTCTTATTCTATTCTATTCTATTCTATTCTATTCTATTCTATTCTATTCTATTCTATTCTATTCTATTCTATTCTATTCTACTCTACTCTACTCTACTCTACTCTACTCTACTCTACTCTACTCTAATCTACTCTACTCTATTCTGGTCTGGTCTATATTCTATTCTATTCTATTCTATTCTATTCTATTGTATTCTATTCTATTCTATTTAGAAAATTTAGGATAGTCTTCTTCCTGGTTATTCGAAAAAGATTCAGTTATAGAAATGACAACTTTCCAATCATTCTCTACATCTCCCAGCTTTGCATTTGGAGTGAAATGAATCCCAAATTGACCTTAGTATATTTTATTATTTTATTTCAAAACGGCCAGAGAGGAGGGTAATTTCCCTAAGAACCGCCCACCATGGCACTGGAGGAGCTCCTGTCTCTCAGCCCCGCCCCTTTCGAGGAGGAGAGTTCAGGTGGGGGGAGCAGAGGGAAAGCGTTCTCTTCTCACAGAGGAAATTGGCCTCGGTGGCTCACTGTATGCGAAGCCTTAAGCAGCGTGAGAGTTGGAAAAGCGAGGGGTTCCCCTTTCCATCCCTGCTGTGGCGCTTGCAGCTTGGTGGGTTGGTACTTTCATGCTTGCGGGATTCAAAACATCACAATGGCTCAGAACGTTCAGAGTGTTACATTGTCTCTCACGCTGCCCATCACTTGCCACATTTGCCTGGGGGACCGCGCGGAGTGGAACATGTCCGGCGCCGATGCCCCACTCCATTGCAAAATACGTGTGGGATGCAGGAAAAAGCCCCCTCGGTGGGGGAGAGGAGGAGAAGCGCTTTTAATTCCATGCATTCGTTCTTCTTTTTCTCCCCCCCTCCGCCCATTTCTTGCATGGCTTTGAATGGGCGATTATTTCTGAATTCTAGCTTTGTCCCTAGTTTTGGAAACGGCTCGCCGAAAACTTTATAAGCAGAGTGTCAAGCCCCTGGGCTTGACATGAACTGGTGGGGGACAGGGAAGGAGCAGCCAGCAGCCAGCCGACGTCTGTATGCCACCCCGGGGTACCACCCGGATCCCGAGGACCACCTGGGAGTCGGCAAGGCCGCCATGCACCGCGGTCACCTCCCTCCATTGACACGGATGCCGGGGAAGTCCCTACCGCCGGCTGGGCATCAGAGGCATGCCAGCCGGACGCCAGAGGGACTGTCTCTTCCTTTAGCTGCCCCTCGCTCTCACTGGACACAGGGGGAGTCCCAAAAATCAGCTGGGCATCGGTGGCAAGTCAGCCAGACGCCGGAGGAACTGCCTCCCACCGCGGCTGCCTCTCCCTCTCGCCAGGCGCCGGGGGGAATCCCCAGAAGCCAGCTGGGCGACAGAGATGCCACCGCCCCTCCTGTGTTGCCGGTGGTCAGGGGAGGCTTCCAGTTGCCGGGGGGAGCTATGGTCTCGTAGAAGAGCGTGGAGTCTCAGTTCCTAAGACCATCGGAAATATGTGTTTTCTGATGGTCTTAGGTGACCCCTGTGAAAAGGTTGTTCGACCCCCAAAGGGGTCGTGACCCATAGGTTGAGAACTGCTGCCATAGAGGAATTTTAGGTATTTGGTGGATAAGTGAACCTTTTCCCCTACAGTAAAAGGTTTTGGTTCGATCCTCTTTTTATCTGCTTGAATTTTATATGCTTGCCTAGTCTCATCTAAGGCTTTCCTGACAATTGGCCAGGTGTTCTTTAATTGTGCAATCTACTCCTTTAACAAAGGGATGGCAGGTTTTGCAGAGGAAAGTTCTGGCATTGGATTAAAACTACTTGGCTACTTGGAACAGAGTATAGCCCCTGCTGGAGTGAACAGCATTATTGTAGGTGACTTTGGTGAATGGAAGTAGGTCAGTCCAGTTGTTCTGCTGGTAATTAATAAAGCATCTTAAATATTGTTCTAGTACTGAGGTTGACCATTCAGTGCCACCATTCGTTTGCGGATGATGACTAGATAACAGTCCCTGGGTGGTCCCTAACAGAGCTAGGAATTCTTTCCAGAACTCTGATGTGAATTGCACTCCTCTATTGGATATAATGTGCTTGGAATAACCTTTGGAATACAGCTACAGAGAGAAAGATCACAAAATAAATATCAGGCTTTAAATAGTCACGTAAAATATTTATGAAAAAGTGGTAAGTAGGAAATAAGTGAGCTTTCTTTTGATCTTTTATCTAGATACAGAAGATTGTTTCAAATGTCCTGAAGATCAATATCCAAACAAGGATCAAGATCAATGCCTTAACAAAACAATGAGTTTCCTGTCCTTTGAAGAACCTTCAGGGATTAGTCTGGCCTCAGCTGCTGTTTCCTTCTCCCTCCTGACAATCAGTGTGCTCGGAATTTTCCTTAAGCGTAGAGATACTCCCATTGTCAAGGCCAACAACCGGGACCTCACTTACACACTACTCATTGCCCTTCTGCTCTGTTTTTTCTGTTCCTTGTTATTCTTTAGTCAACCAGGGAAAGTAATCTGCCTTCTCCGTCAACCATTATTTGGCATCATCTTTTCAGCTGCAGTTTCTTGTGTGTTAGCTAAAACTATTACTGTGGTTATAGCTTTCATGGCTACTAAGCCAGGTTCTTCAATGAGAAAATGGTTGGGGAAAAAATTGTCTCTTTCCATTGTCCTTTCTTGTTCTTTTTTTCAAGCTGGACTTTGCATTCTCTGGCTGGCAACATCTCCTCCATTCCCTGAGTTAGACATGCACTCCCTTAAAGAAATCATGATTTTGCAATGCAACGAAGGCTCCATCTTCATGTTCTATTGTGTCCTAGGCTACTTGGGCTTCTTGGCTATTGCCAGCTTTATTGTGGCTTTTCTTGCCCGTAATTTACCTGACAGCTTTAATGAAGCCAAGTTCATCACTTTCAGCATGTTGGTGTTCTGCAGTGTGTGGATCTCCTTTGTTCCAACCTATCTGAGCACCAAAGGAAAAGCCATGGTGGCTGTGGAGATCTTCTCCATCTTGTCTTCCAGTGCTGGGTTATTGGGATGTATCTTTTCCCCCAAATGTTTCATCATTGTCTTCAGGCCAGAACTTAATAGCAGACACCAACTAATCAAACAAAATAATTAAATTAGGTCTATATTTTTTATGACTTACATGGGAAGTAAATTAGCAAAGGAAAATTAAAGATTGGTCTTATGGTCTTCAGCAGCTTCATCATGGATTTTGTTGCCTATAAATTATCTGTCATCTTCTGATAAACAAATTCATTGCTTTTAGCATGTTTGTTTCTTCAGGGTGTGCACCATCTTTCTGTCAACCTATCTGAGCACTAAAGGGAAATTAATGGTAGCCATGGAGATCTTTTCCATATGCTTTACTTGTGCTGCTTTACTTGGATGTATCTTTTCCCCCTTAAATGTTTATAATTGTGCTGACATCTAAAATAAACAACAGGGAGCAATTAATAAAAATAATCATTAAGTATTTTTTATTTATTTATAAAATTTATTGGCTGAGCATCTTACCCCAGGTAACTCTAATGATGTATTTTCTCAGTATATTGCCAAATTCTTACATTATATGATATGTTAGCCATTAATTGTGCTTTCAGTTCAGGAAGGAAGGAAGGAAGGAAGGAAGAAAGAAAGAAAGAAAGAAAGAAAGAAAGAAAGAAAGAAAGAAAGAAAGAAAGAAAGAAAGAAAGAAAGAGTTGAAAGAAAAATCTTCATCAGGGTCCAGTCTAAGAAAGATGGCTCTAGGAAAGCTGGAAGCGATGGGTTTTTATACCTTCTTGGGCTTTTGTGTTTGGAATTGTTCCTGTGGCATGAAATTTGACCTGAGTCTGAGTGTGTATTTTTGGTATTCTGGTGGTGGTGGGTTAATCCTATTAGATCCCAAAGGTCATATTCCAAGCTTCCTGGCTCCAATCATTCTGACAAGATTATCACATCTGCATTTCTGCAGACCTGGTTTCTGTTTGGGGCAGAGAGACTTGGAGGGTGGTGGTTTCTGCCTTTAAAATATTTATTTCTCTGGGTGGGGGGCTGACTTCCCACAAAAAGAAGGAGGGAAGGAAGTCATAATATTTCTGAAATACATACATACATACATACATACATACATACATATATACATACATACACACATACACACATACACAATAGATGTGAAAAAATTCTCTGAATTATTATCAGAGAATTATTATAGGTTTTTAAAATAATGACTATATACACAAATAAGCAAATCCTCTTCATCACTAAGAGGTATAGCAATAACCAAAGAAAAATAAAAGTTTGTTTAACTTATTGTTGGGTTAAAAAAAATATAAGCACTTGGAAATTTAGCAGGCTAAAAGAATGAATGTGTGCATGTGGTACATCATTTGCTAAAGTATGAAGGCTCTGCAACAGAGAGTTTGAAACTAGTGGTAGTTAAGTGAAGTGTAATGGAGATTAACAAAAAGATGTGATTTGATAATCTAATTTTTATATTCAATCAATCAATTAATCAATTATTATAAAATAATTAAATGAATTTTAAAAAGTGTTAAAACAATAAAACCATTCACAAAATAAATAAGTACAAATAGCAATAGCAATAGCACTTAGACTTATATACCACTTCAGTGCTTTACAGCCCTCTCTACAGAGTCAGCATATGGCCCCCAACAATCTGGGTCCTAATTTTACTGACCTTGGAAGGATGAAAGGCTGAGTCAACCTTGAACCAGTGAGACTTGAACTGCAGAACTGCTGGCAGTCAGCAGAAGTAGCCTTCATTGTAATCACTGTACTGCCAGTATCAGCCATGATGATTAATCAGCTACTAGTAAAGCCAAGTAATGGGTCCCATATATATTCTAAGTCCCAGGGTACATATTCACATTTTTAAAGCTTTCCAAAAAGCTAACATGGATCTGTTTTAATCTCTGAGTGGAGAATACTCCATAAAATAACGGTTAAAGAGGAAAAAAACCTGTGTTCTTGTACTTGCCAGTGAACACTGTTTGGCTGATGTAATCGGCAGCATGCCTAATCTGTTGGATTGAATGGGAATCTCTTGAAAAAATATTCTTCAGATGATCCTGTCCCAAGCCATATAGGGCTTTAAAGGTGACAATCACTACCTTGAATTGTACCTAGAAACACACCAGCAGCCAGTGCAACTTACAAAATAATGCTTGATGTGCAAATGTTCTTCAGGAGCAAGCCTCATGTAGAACACAATACAGTAATCTAAGCAAGAGATTAACAAGGGCTTGTGTGATGGTGAAATGAACCTCTTAGCCCAGGAATGGACACAACTGGTGCACTTCCTGAAGATGTGTAAAGGGTCGCCAAGCCACAGTTGCCACCTGCTTTTCAAGTAGGAGCTGTGAGTCTAGGAGAAGCCTCAGATTGTACAATGGGTCTGTCTGGGGTAGGGCCACCCCATCCAGAAACTAGAGATGGAAGAATCTTGTTTCCAGAAGATCCAAATACACAGCTACTCCATTTTTCTAGGACTGAGTCAGAGTCTGTTCACCCTATCCAGACTCAAATAGTCTTCAGACACAGGATGGTTAATCCACAGCACCACTCAAGGGGCCTGGAGTAGAGATATAAAGCTGAGTATCATCACCATGCTGATGATATATCACCCCAAACTGATAAATTACCTCATGCAATGATTTCATGTTAAAAAGGACAGGAGAAAGAACCAAGCCCTGAGGCACCCTCAAAGTAGGGGTCATGGCCAGATTCTCCTTGCTTATCAACACCAACTGAAGCCAATTAAGAGGAAGGAGGAGAACCAGCACAAAACAATACCACTCATCCCCAATTCCTGGAGCTGGTCTAGACTGATACTATGATTGATGTTTTTGAATGCTTTTAAGAGGTCAAAAAGAGACAGATGGATGTACCCCCTCCATCTCATATAGTCCAACCCCCTGCTCAGGCAGGAAACCCTATACCATTTCAGACATATGATTGTCCAATCTCTTATTAAAAACTTCCAGTGTTAGAGCATTCACAACTTCTGGAGGCAAGTTGTTCATCACCGGAGGTGATCATGTCTTTCTAACCCTGCCTCCTCCCCCCCCCCCGAGCCAGATGACCTGCCATCCTACCATTCATTCACCTGTACCTCGACTACAACAGGCATAAGGGGTGTGAGTTATATTATATATTAATTCTAGTTTTTCCTCTTCATTTTATCACTTTCAGATGAGAATCAAAGGATTTTTAAGTGATAAAGTGATTGGTAGGATGGCAGGTCACCTGGCTCAGGGGGGGAGGGAGGCAGGGTTAGAAAGACATGTTCACCTCCAGAAGTTGTGAATGCTCTAACACTGGAAGTTTTTAATAAGAGATTGGACAATCATATGTCTGAAATGGTATAGGGTTTCTTGCCTGAGCAGGGGGTTGCAATTGTTCTTACATGCTGATAAAACTTTAGTTTGTTAGGATGTTTTCAGATTTCTCCTAGAAGATGTTGTGGATTTAATAAAACAACACTAACAAAAGATAGCAAACATCTAGGTTATTTGGACATAGAATTATATATTCCATTCTGTATTTGAGTTATCTAAGGAAGTTTTGTTACTTTTGATTTTAAATAATCTTGAAATATTGGAATACCTGGATAGCTAGCCTAACACCCTTCTCCTCTCACCTCAACAACACAATTTATAAACAGCATAATAAAATATCTACCCCAGACAGATCCAGCATAGCATCTGGAAGTCTTGTATGCTTAGCTCCTTCTGGAAGAACAGATGGCAGCCATGGCCAGGAACAATTTTACACAGCCATAGCCAGGAGGATCTTTACATGCAATTTGGAATTAAGGAGAAACTTCTAAACAGTGAGGACAATTAACCAGTGGAACAGCTTGCCTTCAGAAATCATGGGTGCTCCATCACTGGAGGTTTTTGAGAAGAGATTAGACAGTCACCTGTCTGAAATGGTATAGATCCTTTCCAGCTCTATTCTATTCTACTATTCAGTCATTCCTGGACTGAGAAATTCTGCTCACTGTCACTCATGCCTTATTGAGCTCCTATCTGAACTATTGCAATGTGTTCCACAATGGGCTGCCTTTGAAGATCATCTGGAAGCTTCAGTTAATGTACAATGCAGTGGCATGTGTAAGCTATGTAAACCTTTAAATTGCTGCTCTTGTCAGCTGTGTTGGTTGCCCATTTGCTTCTTGATCTCATTCAAGGTGTTGATTTTGATCTTTGAAGACTTTCATGGCATCAACCTGGATTATAATAATAATAATAATAATAATAATAATAATAATAATAATAATAATAATAATAATAATAATAATAATGATGATGATGATGATGATGATGATGATGATGATGATGATGATGATGATGATGATGATGATGATGATGACGATGATGATGGAAGGGACCTTGGAGGTCATCTAATCCAACCCCTGCTCAGGCAGGAAACCCTATACCATTTCAGACAAATGACTGTCTAATCTCTTCTTAAAAACGTCCAGTGTTGAAGCATTCACAGCTTCTGGAGGCAAGTTGTTCCACTGATTAATTGTTCTAACTGTCAGGACGTTTCTCCTTAGTTCTAGATTGCTTCTCTCTTTGGTCAGTTTCCATCCATTGCTTCTTGTCTTGCCTTCAGGTGCTTTGGAGAATAGCTTGACTCCCCCTTCTTTGTGACAACCCCTGAGATATTGGAACACTGCTATCAGGTCACACCTCGTCCTTCTCTTCATTAAACTAGACATACCCAATTCCAGCAACTGTTCCTTATATGTTTTAGCCTCCAGCCCCCTAATCATCTTCGTTGCTCTTCTCTGTACTCTTTCTAGAGTCTTAACATGTTTTGACCAAAACTGGATGCAGTATTCCAAGTGTGGCCTGCATCATCCAATCATATCTGCTCACTCCATCATGTCTGGAAGAAGAGGTAAGCCAAATTTTGCATCTCCTAGGGATGTTGGAAGTTGGATTCCAAATTGATGGAGTTAAGACAAAAACTAAATATTGACTGATTTCAATCAAATTTATATGCTGCTTTATCTTCAAATCATGTATGTAAATACATTTCATTAAAATCATTTTGCTTCCTGAATACAGAACTAACCTGCCTATTAGGAATCATACTAACTGTATAATCTTTAAAGTTTGATTAAACTAAAATAATTCTGCATGTATTACTTGGATACTCATATTCTTCACTTAAACTTGACAATATTATTGGTAAATTATATTTACATGTTTTAATTTCTTTTTATTAATTAATTGTTCCCTGTTGTTCAATTCTGGCCTCAGCACAATGATGAAGCATTTTGGGAAAAAGATACATCCCAGTAAAACAGCACTGGAGGACAAGATGTAGAAGATCTCCACAGCCACCATGGCTTTCCCTCTAGTGCTCTGGTAGGTTGCCACAAAGGACACCCACACACTGCAAAAAGCTAACATACTGAAAGTAATAAATTTGGCTTCATTAAAGTTGTCAGGTAAATTACGGGCAAGGAATGCCACAACAAAGCTGGCAGTAGCCAAGAAACCCAGATAGCCCAGGACGCAATAAAACATGAGAATGAAACCTTCGTTGCATTGCAAAATCATGGTTTCCATAAGGGAATGCATATCTAACTCAGGGAATGGAGGAAAGTTTGCCAACCATACAATACAGATGTTGGCTTGGAAAAGAGAGCAGGAAAGAACAATAAAAAGGGCCAATCTTTTTCCTATCCATTTCCTCATTTTGGAGCCTGGCTTGGTGGCCATGAAAGCCATAATCACAGTGAGGGTTTTGCCCCAAATACAAGAAACAGCCACTGAAAAAACAATAACAAAAGTTGGTTGCCGAAGACAACAGGTGACTTTCCCTGGTTGACCAAGAAATAACAAGGAAGAAAGAAAGCAGAGCAAAAGAGCCACAAGAAGAATGTAAGTCAGGTCTCGATTGTTGGCTTTAACTATAGGAGTATCTTTGTACTTCAAAAAAGTTCCAAGAATCCAGGCTGTCATCGTAGAAAAAGCAATAGCAGCTGATGCCAAAGAAATCCCTAAAGTTTCTTCAAAGGAGAGGAAACTCATTGTTTTGTTAAGACATTGATCTTGCTCTTTGCTTGGATATTGATCTTCAGGACATTTAAAACAATCTTCCATCTCTAGATTAAAAGGAAAAAAAGGTCATATTAATTCATTATTATTTATTTCTGGAAATACAGAGAAACCTGTCTGATAACTGGATGCTTGCCTTGGTAGGACCACACTTGAAACTTTGCATCCAGTTTTGGTCACCATGAAAAAAAAAAAGATGCTGAGACTCTATAAAGTGTGCAGAGAAGAGAACAAAGATGTTTAGGAGACTGGAGGCTAAAACATATAAGGAACGGTTGCTGGAATTGGGTGTGTCTAGTTTAATGAAAAGAAGGACAAGGGGGGACATGATAGCAGTGTTCCAATATCTCAGGGGCTGCCACAAAGAAGAGGGGGGCCAACCTATTTTCCAAAGCACTTGAAGGCAGACAAGAAGCAATGGATGGAAACTAATCAAGGAGCGAAGCAATCTAGAACTAAGGAAAAATTTCCTGACAGTGAGGACAATTAATCAGTGGAACACCTTACCTTCAGAAGATGTGAGTGCTCAAACACTAAAGGTTTTTAAGAAGAAATTGGGCAGTCATTTGTCTGAAATGGTATAAGGTTTCCTGCTTCAGCAGGGGGTTGGACTAGAAGATCTCCAAGATCCCTTCCAACTCTTTTATTATATTATCTACTACTTATAAGTTTCATCTGCGTTGAGTTATGTATGTCCTTACATTCCAATGTTATAAAGAAAAGAGTTATTGTTTTTTAATTGTTTGTATATGGGGTTTTTATTTTTGTAAGCCACCTAGATTCCCTGTGCTGACCACAGGTTGAGAAGCAATGGTCCATATAAATGACCAGCATAATGATTTATTAATTCTGATCCACACATTTGTTTTAAACCTCAGTCAACTGACCCATCTTGTTTGAAATCTTTCCTTCTGGACATGGAACACAGTCATAGCAGCAGAATTTTTTCCCTTCTATTATTCTCTTCCAATATCCTGGGTGACAATATTCATTACAAAGAGAAATGGGAAGAGTCTGCAAATAACATAAAAGGTGTTTAATAAGAAGAGGATAGGTTTTGATTCTTTTATTCATCTGAAAATAAAGTAAATTGTATATCCCATTAAAAAAAGTATTAGTCTATGGAATAATTTTTAATCTGACTTGTCATCCAGCATTTAAAGAAGCTCTTGTATTTATAAACCAATTCTACATGCATAGTTTTAGATCATTTTATTTTTAAAATAAAAACATAATGTTGCACTATGTGTCAAGCACTGGGGAAATTTATTTATTTATTTATTTATT
>NW_015389195.1:111055-112529 GCF_001527695.2 Protobothrops mucrosquamatus | reverse complement strand
GCGACGGAGTCAGCTGACTATGCCTGGGAGCCGGCAACCACAGCCACTCAGTCTTGGAAGGGTTGAGCCTGAGTCTGTTTCTCCCCATCCAGACCCATATGGCCTCCAGGCACCGGGCCATCACATCAAGGGCATCATTGGGGTGGCCTGGGGTGGAAATGTACAGCTGAGTATCATCAGCGTACTGATGGAAATCCACCCCGAAGCTACGGATGATCTCACCCAGCGGCTTCACATAAATATTGAACAATAGGGGGGAGAGGACCGACCCTTGTGGCACCCCACAAGTTAGGGGCCTTGGGGTCGACCTCTGTCCCCCTGCCAATACAGACTCCGTGCGGTCGGTGAGGAAGGAGGAGAACCACCGCATAACGGTGCCTCCCACTCCAAACTCCACCAGGCGCCGCAGCATGATACCGTGGTCCACAGTATCAAAAGCTGCTGAGAGGTCCAAAAGAAATAGGACAGAGGAATGACCCCTGTCCCGGGCCCTCCAGAGATCATTCACCAGTGTGACCGATGCTATTTCCGTGCTGTATCCCGGCCTGAAGCCCGACTGGAGCGGGTCTAGATAGACTGTTTCCTCCAGGCGCCGGGGGAATTGCTGCGCAACCACACTCTCAACAACCTTCGCCACAAAGCGAAGGTTGGAGACCGGGCGATAGTTAGCTAATACATCTGGGTCCAGGGAAGGCTTCTTAAGGAGGGGCCTCACCACAGCCTCCTTCAAGGCTACGGGGAAGACACCCTCCCGTAAGGAAGCGTTTATAATTCCCTGGAGCCAGGCTCGTGTACCCTCCCGGGCAGCCAGTACCAGCCAGGAGGGGCACGGATCCAGTAAACATGTGGTTTCATTCAGCCTCCCCAGGATCCTGTCCACGTCCTCGGGGGCCACAGAGTCAAACTCCTCCCATATAACAGTCTCAAGACCTGCTCCCGTCTCCTCCCCCGGGCCACCCAGTCAGAGTCAAGACCTTCTTGAATCCGAGCGACTTTGTCATACAGATATTGAGCAAAATCCTCGGCCCTCCCCTCCAGGGGATCCTCCCCGCCCTCAACTGAAGGAGAGAGCGGGTCACCCTGAAGAGGGTGGCCGGGCGATTATCTGATGACGCAATGAGGGTGGAGTAGTAGTTGGACCTCGCCACCCTCATCGCCACTAGGTAGGATCTAACCTGCATCCTTGCCTGTGCTCGATCGGATTCGGTTCGGCTCGCCCTCCAACTGCTCTCTAGGCGTCTTTTCCGGCGCTTCATCTCTCTCAGCTCCTCGGTGAACCAGGGAGCCAGTTGAGATCTGCGCCGGGTCAGAGGCCGCAAAGGCACGACTCGGTCCAATGCTGCGGCAGCGGCCACATCCCAGGCCGCCGCCAGATTTTCAACCGAATCGTGAACTAGGTCCTCAGGATATGGCCCAAGCTCCGTCAGGAACCTCTCTGGGTCCATCAGGCGCCTGGGGCGGAACCATCTAAGCG
>NW_015389195.1:101245-110484 GCF_001527695.2 Protobothrops mucrosquamatus | reverse complement strand
GGCCCGAGGATCTAAGATCCCTGGAGGCCGAGTGGAGCCCTGAGGACCGGAGCACCCACAAGCTTGTAAACAGCGTGTGCGTGCTCCCAAAACCCGATATGGTCCTCTGCTCCCGCCATATCTGCCCCTCCCACTGACCGTACTGATCACACCACCCTCCCTTAACCCCCCAACCTCCTCCCTCACCGTTCTAATGCCGCGTCCCTCAGACAGGCCTGGCCTTGGCCTCAGAGAGGCATCCCCCATGCCCCCCCTGGCCAAATCAAGAGATTCAGTCAGTTCAAATGAGTATAAAGATTTATTGAAAACTTAAGCTCTCCACAAGAATCTGACCAACTAACAGGGAAGAGAAATGAGCGGGAGATAAGAAAGACATTTAAGGCAGGCTGGACTTAGCTCTCTTGCAGGTGTGACTTATGATGCATTTGACCCCCCCCCCCCCCTTGGGCTCAGCCTGGTCATTTCCTACACTAGATCGATATTATATAATTCTGGTGAATGTTGATGAGATTACATTGCATAGAAAAACAGAAATTTCAGATCTTTAATGATCAATATGACATCTTTTCAAAGTATGTTATTGAACCTACCTGGTTAAAGCTTTTGTGCCATTTGATTCTATTTTCATTAATAGTGAATTGATATCTATCTGGAACACTGGGATCTAATCTTCCAACTTTCACTTTCTTGAATGATTTGTTTGGAAAAGTGATCATGTTGATGATATCAAATCCTCCCATTACTTGCCTTCTGTCGTTAAAACAAAATGCCTCTTCAGCTGAGTTGTTAAAAGATATGTCTTGAAGAAATGGATGGAGCTATTTTAAAAATAATAAGAAACAGGGAATTGAAAGAACAGTGATGTGAAAACCAATAAACTAACGTTTAATCTACTTTTGTCTAAGAAAGACCATTCAGCTAGATATACAAAAAAAGACAATATGCAGTGCACTTCATTTTTGGGGGAGGGGGAGGGAGGATATGCCTTCAAGTCAGTATTGACAAGATTTTTCGACACAGTTTGCTGTCCTTTTCTTCCTAAGTCTGAGAGAAAATAACTGGCTGACCCAGCTGATTTTGTGCCTCAATCAGGACTAGAACTTCTGTGTTTTAGCTTGGTGTCCTAAACATTATACCATATTGGCTCTTTCTTTAAACAGTTAAATATTTATAAATACCATGCACAGAACAAGTTGTCAACCTACAATGTATTACCATTAAAGATCTGCAAAACAACACTGTGTGAGTGATACTAAGGGAAGACAAATATGTATGTAATCCACTTGGTAGGGTTTGCAGACTATAAAAGAACTGTGTATTGTTGATCATTGCTAGGTGATCAAAACATAATTGATTGACTTAAATCTTAGCATTTTTAACAACCCAATCATTTTATACTACATTTTCCATTGAAGAGAGGGGAAAAAAGTGTTGCATTAGAGATATTACCTGCCAAGACTCGAGATTCTGAAATTGAATGGTTTTATCCAATATCATTTCTTGCCAACTGGATTTCCTTGATAGTGCAGTATGTAAAGAATGAGCCACAGCATAGATACCATTATAGATACTGTAGCTATGACCAGTCATTTGCATTTCAAAGAGAGATTCAGGAAGATGGTCCAGGTTCTCCTCCCCAGTGCATTTTTCATTATCCATTGTTAGCAATCCTGAATTAGGAAAGACACAGTCAAATGCTTGCTCCCAAAAATCTTTTATGAATCCATCTCTGTGCCTCCCATAAGGTTTTAGGGTCTGAAGAAATGTCCTGAATCCCAGAGGTTCCTTCGATTGAATTTGAAAGGAAATGGCCCCATCAAACAAATGGAGATCAAAACCCTTCTGAATTCCTGTCAATATAAAATCCGTTTGGCTTGTCATAATCCATACCTTTCTAAAGGATGCATTTTCTTTGTTTTGAGGATCTCTAAAAAAGATGAGAAATGTGAACCACACAAGAGTCAAAGTATCTCCATACATAATAAATGTACTTGTTTTACGATTTGTGAAATGTATATAAATGCTGGACATTGTACCAAAAAAATTATCCAAGTTATCCAGATGAGGTATTCCAGGGATTTTTTGTAGGAAGGCTGAACAGATTCCATTCTGGGAAAACATCAGTTGCAATTTCTGCAAAAAATGTTCACCACTCTCATTCTGAAAAGCAAAGAGTCCAATCCACTTCCAGCCAAAATATTTAAGTAACTGGATAATCCCAATATATAGGGGTTCCTCATTTGGGGCCATAAAGTAAAGTGAAGGTACCTTATTTCTCCAAAACCTTTCTGAGGAATATGAACCATATGTAAGCTAAAAGAAAATATCAAGAGTTTGTACAGAGAAGTTAGAACTATTATCTTTTTTCTCTATATGTGTATTGGAACAATGGAAGGAACTGGCCAGCAGAATGTAAAGTTACTGTAAATAAATTGCTCCTATAATATCAATGTATTGGTTTATGATCATATAATATAATTTCTGGAGTTCAGACCAGGTGCCTGATGAGGCAAGAGAATGAGGGAGACCAAAATTCATGTCTATTTTTAAACTACAGAAACTAATAGAATAGAGTAGAATAGAGCTGGAAGGGACCTTGGAGATCTTCTAGTCCAGCCCCCTGCGCAAGCAGGAGAACCTATACCCTCTCAGACAAGTGACTGTCTAGTCTCTTCTTAAAAACATCCAGTGATGGAGTGCCCATGATTTCTGAAGACAAGCTGTTCCACTGGTTAATTGTCCTCACTGTTAGGAAGTTTCCCCTTAATTCCAGGTTGCTTCACTCTTTGATTAGTTTCAAACCATTGTTTCTTGTCCTGCCCTCTGGTGTTTTAGAGAATAATTTGACCCCCTCTTCTTTGTGGCAGCCACTCAAATACTGGAATACTGCTATCGTGTCACCCCTATTTCTTATTTTGTTTAGACAAGCCAAACCCAAGTCCTGCAGCCTTTCTTCATATGTTTTAGTCTCCAGGCCTTTGATCATCTTAGTTGCTCTTCTCTGAACTTTTTCCAAAGTCTCAACATCTTTTTTTGTAGTATGGTGACCAAACCTGGTTGCAGTATTTCAGGTGTGCTCTCACTAGGGTTTTATAAAGTGGTACTAATACTTCTCATGATCTTGATTCTATGCTTCTGTTTATACAATTCATGATTGAATTAATGAATTTCAGTTGCTCAGCTCTTAGCTGAAACTTCCCTATAAGGTTGTTAGGGAGCAAAATTAGGATTAGGGATCCTATGTACATTGCTTGAGTTTCGATTATTTACAGAGGAAGAAGAAAATTCTCCCTGTTTTTCAACCAACCTGTGGTATTTTGTAGAAATCTATAATGTCCAATATATGGGATGAAGTATCAGACTCAAGTCCTCCAAGGATAGCCATGACATTTTTCGAAGTACCACACTTATAGTTTGGAATAAATCTGTTTGATTTGAAAAGCAAGTCCAAGGTGGTCCGATAGGTCATTCTGGCACTGTAGTAGCTGTCACAGATGTGGAAGCCAAGAGTAACATTAGGCAATATTTGTGGATTTTCATTGATCTCCTTCACAGCAAAAGCCAAAGAAAGGACATGCTGGTAGAATTTTGTGATCATGCTGCAAAGAAAGAAAATGTTTGGAAAAGCAATCCTTTAGTAAGATAATTGGTTGAAGTCTCATTTCTTCCTGTAATTTTAATTTATTCAGAATACCATTTTTTGATATTTCAAAATTAAGCATCACTCAACAATAGTCCAAATAGTTTAATGAAAATAAGCTTTTGGTTATACATTTCATTAGCTTCAGCAAATTAAATATGTACACATTTTATAAAGAATTAGGTTTTAAGCAGTGGTGGGATTCAAATATGTGAACAACTGTTTCTCTGTGTGGATGCCACTTCCAGAAGTCCATTCTGGGCCTGGGCAACAAAAAATTAGCTACCGGTTCTGCCAAACTGGTGTGAACTGGCTGAATCTCACCACTGGTTTAAGGCCAAGATCAATGGAAAAGATATAACTCTGAGACAGATAGATGTGAAGATTTTCTGTTCCCAGGGAATTTTTGCATATTTGTTTTCAAAGAAATGTTATTTAAAATTGGAATTTTGTACTGATTCCTACAGATTTTTCATTCTCTTTCTAAAAATTGGATTGACTAAATGCTTTTCCATCTTGTAATTTTATAATGTAGAGGGATATCATGGCTAAATGTTTTCCTTCTAGTTATATGAATCAGAATACAGAATAGAATACAGAATAATAGAGTTGGAAGGGACCTTGGAGGTCTTCTAGTCCAACCCCCAGCTAAAGCAGGAAACCCTATACCATTCCAGACAAGTGGCTGTCCAGTCTCTTCTTAAAATCTTCCAATGATGAAGCACCCACAGCTTCTGAAGGCAAGCTGTTCCATTATCAGGGATAATCAAATCCTTATCCCTGATTTCTTCATGACCTAACTCATCTTCATCAATTCTAAAAGCCTTATATTTTATGTTATGTAGTAGCACATAACTATTCAACTATTCATAGTTGGCAATTTGAATAGTGATGACCAGCATCTGCAAAGACGATTGAAGCAGAGTTGGTAACTTTAGCAAATCATAAGTCTTAGTTACAAAAATATATAAGATAGGAAGAAAATGTAGTTTCTAACAACATATATCCTACTGGAAAGTCAAGAGGAGAGTATTTTGTGGGTGCTTATTTGTGGAACAAAGACAGAAAAGAAGAACCTGAAGTCTCATTTTTTTAAAAAATCAGGCAGAAAAAAAATATTCCCTGTGCAAGGGAATATTTTACCTATAGTCAATTTCCCCTATATGCATGAAGTATGAAATTTCTTCATGTTACCGATTAGAAGTTCTAAAACACTTCCCAAAATTAATCTCTACACAGTCATTATGTGCATTTTTTTTTAAAAAAAGAATAAAAGTTCAAAATCTCACTTTGTCTGGAATTAGACATTCTAGGAAAACTTGGGAAATAATCAGGTTGTGTAAAGTATTCATCTTCTTTGAGCCTCTTGTTATTCATAGATACACAAGGTGTTATTGTTATCTGTTATCTGTTTGTTATCTGTTATTTTTGCTGTACTCAGGGCAGCTGACAAGAAGCAATAGATTAGACACTTGCTTACTTTGGAATGTTAAACAGCTTTTGAGATGGATATTCTTCAAACAACTGTTTGTTGAAAATGTATATGATTTGAGAAGTCATCCCACCAATTAGAATATCACCTGGCTGGTGCCATTCATATGGAACCAGAAAAGGATCTGAGTGACATTTTAGAGCATTCACTGGATATATTATCATTAAAAATATCAGAAAGAACAGCATAGCAGCAGCAAAAGATTCTTCTACAAGTTATATTCTCTGCATTAACCAAGACAGGTTATTAGACTTAGCATAGTCCCTTTTCTCAGCATGTTTCTTAAGAGAAAACTATCAGACAAAATTTTACTTTGGCAGAGATAAAATTATAAACTTGAGTACTGACTGAGATTTTCAGAACTTGTATCTTGCAGTTTTCTAGTAAAATGAAAAACAAATACCAGAAGAAATAAACCTAAATAGCTTGCTTGTCTTTTCCAAACACCCCATGAAACTGGGGTTAGTTTATAACTTATTTGGGGTTTGTTCTCATCTTTAAATAAACCTCTGGAGCTTTGAGCAGGTAGACAAATTATATTGATTTGGACAATTCCAGGGAGAATTAATTATCTATTCAACCTTTTCACACTCAGTATAAATTTGTCTACTTGGTAGCATGTCCTCTTATCTTTGTCAAATAATAGGTACCAGACAATTGAAAATGTCTTTGAATAATTAAATAAAAATAATTTTTTACTTCGTTCAAAATGCAAAGAAATTTGAGGATATGGATTTGTGTCCGAGAACACCAATCAATCCACATAGTTTCCCTTTATACCTACCACTCTAGAATAGACTTTGTAAGTCATCTAGTCCATCCCTCTGCCCAATCAGGAGTCCCTACACCATTTCAGTGTCTTCTTGAAAGCCTTGCGTGATGAAACACCAACAACATATGAAGGCAGTCTGTTCCATTGGTTTATTGTTCTAACTGTCAGGAAATTTCTCCTTATTTCTAGATTGAATCTCTCCTTGATCAGTTTCCATCCATTATTCCTTGTCTGGCCTTCAGGTGCTTGAAAAATAGGTTGACCCCCCTCCTCTCTGTGACAGCCCCTCAAATATTGGAACACTGCTATCAAGTCACCCTGGTCCTTCTCTTCACTAGACTAGCCATGCCCAATTTCTGTAACTGTTCAGCCTCCAGTCCCCTAATCTTCCTTGTTACTCTTCTCTGCACTCTCTCCAGAGTCTCAACATCTTTTTTATAGTTCAGAGACCAAATTGATTGCAGTATTTTAGGTGTGGTCTTACTAAGGCTTTATAGAGTGGTATTAGTACTTAATGTGATCTTGATTGAATCCCCCTGTTAATGCAACTTAGGATTTCATTGACTTTTTTGGCTGCCGCCGCACACTTTTTTGGCTGCCACCGCTCATATTTAATTAATTGTCCACTAAGATGTCAAGACCCCTCTCACAGTTGCTGCTATTAACCTGGTTTCACCCAATCCATATGTGTACTTTTGGTTTTTCTTGCCTAAGTGTAAGACTTTACTGCCCTATTCACTCATTTAAATGGGATTAAAATAGATAAAGCAATTTCAGCTTTAAAATTTCCAAAATGTATTGGAATTAGATTAATTTCATTTGTCAAAGAACTGTGTGTGTTAACTATGACTATAGTATTTCTTGCTTCTGTTTACAGACCATTGTGGAATTCTACACTATCTGTAACAGTACAATCCACTTTGAACTCAAAGTGGTTGAAGGGACTCAATGGAATGGAATGGAATGGAATGGAATGGAATGGAATAGAATAGAATAGAATAGAATAGAATAGAATAGAATAGAATAGAATAGAATAAACTTTATTGTCACTTTAAATGTACATTAATCAGCATACATTAAAATGAGATTTTTGTTGCATACAGCTGTCATAATAATACAATATCTCATAGCTGAGATCTGACAGGGAATGGGAGCCATATATCATCTTCATACCAATGACATACTATAACATATCCCCAAATCTCAGTCCTGAATGAATTAATACAAATGTAGGACAGACTTGGTGGCTCATATATTCATATATTATTTTGGTTTTTCATATGATGTACAATGATGTGAAAAAGAAAGTATACCTTCTTTGAGTTATATGATTTTAGGCATCAGGATGTAGTAAAAATTATATGTCCCTTAGCAGTTCTTAAAAATAGATAAATACAACCTCAGATGAAGAACCACACATATTATACCCTGTCATCATTTATTTTACAAAAAGGAAGCCAATATGGAGAAGCCATTTTGAATTGAGATTCCTTAAGTGACTTTCACTGATGTAATTGATGTTATATACCAAATAGTTGGTGGAGCTACAAATAACCTATATTAAAATTGGTTTCATTTTCATTTTCATTTCATTTTCTTATTTAAAGAAAATTGGAGTTTCATATATGGAAATATTAGTCAAGATATTCATTTGCTCTAGGAAAGTTTAATAATCCTTTCTTGATAAACTAAAAGATACAGTAACCCCAGTTAATTAATGAACTCTTAATTGATTATATACATCCCATTTAAGTCAGTATCCTTGGGGAAAAAAAACTTTCAAGTGATACAATAAAAATTCTCCTTTTTTATGACCCTGTAATTACTTAATTTGGGATAGATTTGTGGTGACAGGATAGACCTGAGCATTTACTGGGCAGATGCCCTGCAGAGTTTGCAGCATATATTTGTCCTTGTGCCCTAGGAAAGAAATATCTGCCACTATCTAGAATTGAACATTTAACCTTCTGAGTGTGAGGTCACCATGCAGATCTTTCACATGATACAATAACTTCATTTTATTAGTTGTTTCTTGGTGTTTAGTTCTGGCCTCATCACAAAGATGAAACATTTTGGGAAGAAGATACATCCCAATAAACCAGCACTGGAGGACAAGATGGAGAAGATCTCCACAGCCACCATGGCTTTTCCACTGCTACTCAGATAGGTTGGAACAAAGGAGATCCATACACTGCAGAAAGCCAACATGCTAAAGGTTATGAACTTGGCTTCATTAAAAGTGTCAGGTAAATTACGGGCAAGGTATGCCACAATAAAGCTGGCTATAGCCAAGAAGCCCAAATAGCCCAGGACACAATAGAACATGAAGATGGAGCCTTCATTGCATTGCAAAATCATGATTTCTATAAGGGTCTGAATGTCTAACTCAGGGAATGGAGGAAATGTTACCAGCCACAGAATGCAAAGAGCTACTTGAAGAAAAGAACAAGAAAGGACAATGGAAAGAGCCAAACTTTTCCCCACCCATTTTCTCAATGAAGAACCTGGCTTAGTAGCCATGAAAGCTACAACCACAGTAGTAGTTTTAGCTAACACACAAGAAACAGCAACTGAGAAGATGATGCCAAACGCTGGTTGCCGGAGAAGGCAGATTACTTTTCCTGGTTCAGTAAGGAATAACAAGGAACAGAAAAAACAGAGCAGAAGGGCAATGAGTAGTGTGTAAGTGAGGTCCCGGTTGTTGGCCTTGACAATGGGGGTATCTCTACACTTAAGGAAAATTCCAAACACACATATTGTAATGAAGGAAAAGGAAACAGCAGCTGAAGCCAGACTGATTCCTAAAGGTTCTTCAAAGGACAGAAAACTCATTGTTTTGTTAAGGCATTGATCTTGATCTTTACTTGGATACTGATCTTCAGGACATTTGAAACAATCTTCTGTATCTGAATAAAAAAATCAAAAAGAAACTCTCATTTACTTTCTATTTCCGTCCTCTTTCTGAAATGTTCTATGCCACTGTTTGAAGACTGACATTCCTTCCAATCTCACTTGGCTATAGCCCTGTTTTCCAAGCAGAATTTCTGAAATTTACAAAATTATGAGTGTTATAGGTAAAAAACTAATCTTTTTCATCAAATCTCTTTCATGTTTTTGCTTGATTTACTGTTACGTAACATGTAATTCTGACACAGAAATAGTTCTTGAAAATGATGCATCAGTAATATTCCTTGAAATATCTGTTAGTAAATATAAGTTTAAAAGAGGAAACTATGGGGCTACAGAATTATCCTTGTAAAAAAAAACAACTGCCTTTCCTACACCATTTATCCATTGCAAGCCACCATTCTAAATATTTACTTTTATTCAAAAGG
>NW_015389195.1:84380-99863 GCF_001527695.2 Protobothrops mucrosquamatus | reverse complement strand
GAAGAAGAAGAAGAAGAAGAAGAAGAAGAAGAAGAAGAAGAAGAAGAAGAAGAAGAAGAAGAAGAAGAAGAAGAAGAAGAAGAAGAAGAAGAAGAAGAAGAAGAAGAAGAAGAAGAAGAAGAAGAAGAAGAAGAAGAAGAAGAAGAAGAAGAAGAAGAAGAAGAAGAAGAAGAAGAAGAAGTTGGTTAAAGAATATTGAGATTAATATAGGAAAAAAAACACTATATTCAGTAATGAGCACAATGCTTTCCATTTTCATGGTTAAAAAAAGCAATGTATTACTGTGAACAGTAGAAAATTATTTCACATATTCTTCGTGGATAGAATGTTAAATGGAATATAGTGGTAGGATTTACTCAGGGCAGAAGAACAACACTTTCCTCATGAATGTATCAATTATTGATTGATTTAATCATAGCTATTTGAATGATATATTGTGTCTGGAAAATAAGGCTGAGCTCATTTCAAATCATTTTCTAGTACTTTTTTCAACTTTACCTTAAAAGGTGGTAGATCTTGAGGTTCTGGGATTTTATCCACCAATGTTTTACTCTGAATGGATTCTTTTGATAGTAAGGCTTGCAAAGAATGAGCCACAAGATAGATACCATTATAGATGCTATAACTATGACCTGTCATTTGCATTTCAAAGAGAGGTCCAGGAAGACTTTCCAGATTCTCCTCTCCAGTGCATTTTTCAATATCCATTGCTGGTATTCCTGAATTAGAAAAAAAGCAGTCAAATGCTTCCTCCCAAAAATCTTTTAGAAATCCATCTCTTTGTCTCCAAGAAGGTTTTATGGACTTCAGAAATTCTTTGAATGCTAGAACTTCACCTGAGTGTATCTGAAAAGAAATGGCCCCATCAAACAATTGGAGATTCCAAGTCTTTAAATTTCCTGTTAGTATGAAGTCAACTTGACTGGTTGTAATCCATACTTTTCCAACAGAAGCATTTAATCTGTCATCAGGATCTCTTAGAAATATGGGTGATAGGAGCCATGGAATTGTATAAGATTCTCCATAGAGAATAAATACATTTACTTTAATATCTGTGAGATATGAATACAAAATATTAATTTTATAGCTAAATGTGTGTAGGTCATCCAAAGGAAGCAGAAGGGGTATTCTTTGTATGAAGGCTGGACAGATTCCATGCTTGGAAAGCATCTCCTGTAGCTTCTTCAAAAAGTGTTCTCCACTCTCATTATCAACAGCAAAGAGCCCAATCCATTTCCATCCAAAATGTTGAAGCAATTGGATGATCCCAATGTATACAGGACCCTCATTTGGTGCCATAAAATAAAAATTAGATAACCTAGTGACATGAAATCCTTTTGGGGAAAATGATCCATATGGAAGCTAAAAGAAAACAACAACAAAAAGAGAGAGAGGGGATTTGGATAGCATATTTTGTTTTGTCTCTTCTTCTTCATGAATTAATTTAAAACCTGGTCAGAATTATTTATTTAATTCATATTTCATGTTTCTGGACTGCCTATATATCATTATTTATAAAAAGAATTCCAATAGAACATTGCTTAAATTATGAGAATGCAGTTCAATTTCATTATTTTTCTAATTGGAATATCATCAGATACCAGCAGATGAAATCCATCTTCACCAGTACAAGCTAATATATTATTTTCAATCTCTTATTAAGTATGGAATCAGACTTCCTTCCATTCATGTTTTTGTGGGGATAAATACGTGAGAATATATACTTAAGAAGGTTCTTATTTTTTAACTAATTCAGAACAATAGAAATTTCCTTATCCCTGGACCTACCTGTGGAATTTTGTAGAATTCTACTGTTTCTGCCATATGGGATGAAGTATCTGATCCAAGTCCTCCAATGATGGCCATGAGATTTTTCTGAAGTCCACATTTGTAGTTGGGCAGAAATCTATCTGATTTGAAAAGTAAGTCCAGGGTGGTCCGATAAGTCATCCTGGCATTATTATAGCTGTCATAGATGTGGAATCCAAGGGTAACATTGGGCAGGATTTGTAGGTTCTCATTGATCTCCTTGACAGCAAAGACTAAGGAAAGGACATGTTGGTAGAATTTTGTAATCATACTGTAAATAAAGAAAATCTTTAAGAAAACAATTCTACAGAATGAATTAGTTGATCATCAAGAATACCCATTTGTACCTGTGATTGGAATTTACAAAAATGTCATGATTTAGGATTTTGTTGTGTATTACACTGTATCATGGAAGTCATTCATTAAAAATACACTATTTCATATTTGTATTTTTTTTTATTAATGAGAAATATTGTGTGCCTGTTTCATATAGATGAAACTAAATTTATTCCACTTTATTTACCCTCCTTTTAACCAAAGAACAACTAGGGGATACATGATAGCATTGTTCCAATATTTGTGAGGCTGCCACAAAGAAGAGGGGAGGTCACCCTATTTTTCAAGGCACCACAAGGAAGAAAAGAAATAATTGATAGAACCTAATCAAGGATTGAAGCAACCTAGAACTAAGAAGAAATTTCCTAACAGTGAGAACAATTATCCAGTGGAATGGCTTGCCTTCAGAAGCTGTGGATGCTCCATCACTGGAGGCTTTAAGAAGAAACTGGATAGGTACTTGTCTGGAATGGGATAGGGCCTCCTCTTGAGCAGGGATTTGGATTATAAGACCTCCAAGGTCCCTTCGAACCCTGTATTCTGTTATTCTATTCTACTACCATTTTTGTTCCTCAAATTTCCTTCTTTGGAAATTTGTTATTTGGAAAGAACATTTTCTCCATTTTATATTTTTTTATGTAATAAAAGGTCCACATTTTTGACCTTTATGTATTAGGAATTCCCACCTTCATATATATTTATAGTCTAGGTATTATGGAATCTGTGGTTGTTTTCTTTCAAGTATTTTGTAACCCAAGAAGATAACATATTCAATGCTTTGAAATGCTTTTCAGAACACTGAAGATTTTACCTAACCAGGTAACAAAATATCTGCAAGAAAATAACAGATCACAGAGCACCAAGGATTACACAGTTCAATCTGAGCTATATGTGTTCTCTTCTACTATTAATCTACAGTAGGTGTTCTTTCGGCATTCAAATTCATATTTGTATGACTTTTTTCAAAATAGAATAAATAGTCTCTCATTACTACAGAGATGGATTCTGAAATCTCAAAAAAATCAGTAAATGCTTGGTCTGCCTTATAACTTCAGCTGCCTTCTTTAAGTTAAAGACTGTAAGTCAAAGAAACCGATGTGGATATTGAAAAAAGCTTACTATAAAGAAGCAATCATTACATAAAAACAGGGATAGGACCCGCTTACTTTGAAATTCCATATAGCTCCTGAAATGGATGTCGTTGAAATAAATGTTCACTGAAGGGATAGAGGTTCTGTGAAACCATAGCTCCAATGATGAGGTCACCTGGTTGGTACCATTCATGTAGAATAGGAAAAGGATTAACCTCTGAACAGTTTAGTGTATTCATTTTGATCACTGGGAACACCAGAAAGAATAATACATCAAAAGCCAAAAAATCTTCTAAAAGTTGTCTCCAACATATCAACTCACACCAATGGATCTGACTTAACATACTAGATTTTCCCAACACACCTCCTAAGAAAAAAGCATCAATTTAACCTTTAACTTCCATGGAAATACAGACATGTACTTGAATAATGACTGAGATTTCCGCAACTCAAATCTGAAATTGGTTTGATCAAGGAAAGATCAGATGCTGGAGAAAATGAACCCAATAGCACTGTTTAACTCTTCACACTTCTCACCATCCCAAGTTCTTCATGGAACCAAGATAAGTTTATAACTTCTTTCATCTATGTTTTCTAATTTTCACTGCTTTCTGGAAAATCTCTGTAGCTTTAAGCAGATAAACACATTACAGTAATTTGGACTCTTCAAGGAAAACTTAATTATCTACTAAACATTTTCCCTATAACTGGCTTAAAAAAATAATTAATTGTCCCATAAGTAATTTTAAAAATCAGATTTTACATTCAAACACACACACACACACACACAAATAATGGTTGGTTAATCTGCATGTCATACGGCAGCAAAGTGATGAACACATATCACTTTGAGTTGAAGGATATTTGCCTCACCTAGAAGAAATGCTGTGGGAAACAATAATAGTAACTTAATGATTATCTATAAGAAAAGATATAATAATATCTTTGTTCCTAGAGTTCCCACTACAGATGTGCAAATCAGATCTGTCTATTTTGTAGATGAAGATCATTAATTTGTTATGATTTATCTAAACTAATTTAGAAGATCAGGTTCATTTGCCATTCTGCCTTTCATTTTCATTTTAACAGTCAATTTAATACAGACACATGATTTGGGGGCCAATTTTCCAGATCAGGGATAAGCAAAGTTAGGTTTCTGTAATGCATATGAAATGAGTTATACACTGATTTAATATGTAACCATCATCCTTGTTTTTTAACCATTTACTTTGAGTTTTTAAAATGTTGTTATCTGCCTTGAGTAGAAAGCTGGAGAATAAATGAAGGAAATAAATACAAAGATGAATGGGTTACCAAATAACTGTATAGAAGCATAACAACTTTATTATTTTCTCCTAATTAATTACTTCTTGTCATTCAGATGGGATTTCAGCACAATGATTTAGGATTTAGGTAGAAAAATACAAGCCAGTAACCTGGTACTGCAAGTCAAAATGGAAAAGACCTTCATAGCCACCTTGTCTTTCCCCTTGGAGCTCATGTAGGTGGGAACAAAGAATATCCAAACACTGCAAAACATGAGCATGCTGAAAGCAATAAACTTGGCTTCACTGAAACAGTCAAATAATTTTAAAGCATGGAAAGCAACAATGAATCTTCCAATGGCTAGGAAGCCTGTGTAGCCTAGGACAAGATAAAATTTTGTTGAAGATTCTTTATTACATTGTCCAATAGTTTCTTCAATAAACAAGTTCATAACTAAATCAATGAAAGGGGGAGAGTTTGCCAGTCACACCAGACAGATGCCTGTTTGAATGACAGAGCAGGAAAAGACAATGGAAAGGGTCCATTTTTTCCCTATCCATGTCTTTGCAGTTGACCCTGGTTTTGTGGGACAAGAGGGACAAAGATGGAAGGGACCTTGGAGGTCATCGAATCCAACCCCTTGCTCAGGCAGGTGGTTTTTCTCCATTGCCAGCTGCTCTCTGTGAACTAGGAGTTTCACTAAACATCAAAGAGGCTAAGTAGTTATCTGTGTCTGGGCTTTGTGCCAAGTCCATTCTAGACACAACAAATTTGGTGCTGTACCTCTATGCCACCACTAGATCTCCTTAGATATCCATTTTCCAGCACTTAAAGCAAACAATTATTTCAACTTTAAAATTTCTTGAATTTCACCCCAATATTCTTTCAAAAAAAAAAAATCTTAACAGTTTTCTCAAGTTTATCAAAGCTATGTCTTTGTATTACTTCCACTTTAGTATTATGTTCTTCTCTATTTTTGACCCCTAAAAAGAATTGGACTGCCGCTTTCATTTCTCTGGAAGGGTGGGGCAAAAATCCCGTTCCTTCTTGCATTTGGGGACTTTCTTGTTTTTTGGCAATTTGTCTTTTCCATGGAGTCAAGTATCAAAATAGTAGAGAAAGGATCAATATTCTCACCCAGTTCCAAGCACACTGTTTAAAATCTGCTGGTAAGTGCTTTCTTTGTTCGGTTGTCAGTAGCTTGGGCTAGCTACAAGAATGCAGCTAGTCTCTCCCCTGCTGGTTTGAAGGGCTTTCCTCAGATCAAACAGATCTACTGCCATCTTTCCATGATCTACAAAGGTCCCCTCCTGCTTCATCACCTATCCAGGGCAACTTTAGGCCCATTTAGGACCCTCTGGCAGGGTGAAATCAGCTATGGAGAGCCCCGCTTTCCTTTGGCTGTATAGCCACGACACAAACCGGAAGTCCTCTCTTTCTCTTTCTCTGATATTAATGAAAAACCACCACATAGATGTGACCATTTTACTAAGAATTGACTATGAGTTTAAGAAGTCTTTATTTCTTTTTTTTCAAGATGGCAGCCACAGAGAAAGCATGATTACATTGTGGGAAGAGAAGTTGCTATTAAAATAAGTTATCTTAAACTAAAACAAAATGGTAGGAAGAGAGGTGGAGAAGGAAAGATAAGTCAGAAAAATAAAAAAAGACTGGAGAAGAGAAAAGGAGAAGAAAGATCTGTGGAGCAGAGAGGAGAATCAGCTGTGGGGCGGAGAGGAAAGCCGACTGAGGGCAGCATAATGACTGGCAGAGAGGAGAAACAGATGTGCTGGTGAGACAGTGGAGCAGGGAGGAGAGTCAGCCAGGGAGAGAAGAGTAGAGCTTACTGTGAACCATCTAGGCAGCCCTATTTGCTGAAGGAAGCAGAACACCAGTGTGATGGACCAGCAAACAGTAGCCACATGGCTGTGGAGCTGTTGGTGGGGGTGGTGGAATGCTGCAGCACAGTAGATTGGGTGGTGTGAACGACAGTAGACCAGGGCCTGCAGACGGCAGTAGACCAGGTGCTGTGGATGGCAATAGACCGGGTGGTGCAGACAGAAAAAGAAGAATAGGTGCAATAGATATCTTTTTGTCCTTGTTTGTGTTGGTATTGTGCTTTTAATACTTTAATACCAGTTATATCAGGGCTTGAATGAAATTAATGGATTTTAACTAGGTTCTATTCATTTTTCACAATTTGTTATATGCCTCTCTTTATTCATTCAAAGAAATATAAGCACTTCTATAAAAAAAATAATTCACTTTTGCCTCTCACAATGATTTGAGAGTCAGGTGAGATTGAAGGAATTCAAATTCAGCTTCAAAAAAGAGAAAGAAAAGATTTATCCATGACAATATCTATCTTTTTATTTGAGTCTAGAAGCATAACATAATATTGTATAAATGATTTCAGGTATGGAGCTGGCCTTGCATTGGTGTGACATAATAGTCTCTTTCCCAGCAGTGTCCACAATTTCTCTGTTAAGCACAGGAAAAAAAAGCACAGTTAAGTACTGATGATGTTACCTAATTGGGTAATGAAACATCTGCAAGGAAACAACCAAGCTCAGACAGCACCAAGGACTCCACAAATAAAGTATTATATGGCAAATATCTGTAGCTCAGGTGTAGTATGAGGGCAATGGTGAGATTCAAATAATTTAACAACCGGTTCTCTTGTTGCTACCATAGACACGAGATGGAGGGGATGTCACGTGATTGCAAATGGTGACTATGTTGATGTAATGCACTTAATGAAGTTAATTAAATACCTACACATATTATGCTATGTGTAGGGCTAACAAACTGCAAAAATAACAGCTTTGCTGTCTGAATGTGTAAATGTGTATCTTAACCTGCTGCTGGAAATTCTATTTGCTCAATTTACAGTTCAATATATTGTGTGAATTGAGAACATTAACAATTATCAGGTTCACCTAAAGTACAAAGATACCTTTTCCTATTTTCCAGCAACCGTGAGATGGGATAACATCAAAACCCATCTCCTGAGGATGGCCGAAAGATATTTTCTCAAGTTGCCTCCACAGTCTGATGGGCACAGCCACTCCCTCGAGTGGCACTCTGCACAACTGATCAACGTATCTTCCACCTTCACTTTTCCTGCTTCCAGTCTCACCCTCCTTTGGTGGTAGTGGGGCCTGTGTGGCGATGGCAGCTGTATGGGACCTCTATATTTCAGTGAAGGCAACTGAGCCAGAGCCCATGGAAGTGGAGGGGGTGAGCTGTTGCTTCAGACTAAACTCCAGCTTTCAGGGTTCCTCTTCTAAAAGCATCAAATAGAACACTACGCCACCATATAGCCAAAATTTGGTTTTCCACAATTTCATGGAAAAAATACATAGGTACAATGCATACCAAACAAAATTAAATTTTATATCATCATTGGTAAGTATATGCTTTAAATAAAAGATGAGAAGAAAGAATACATTTCACATCACGTCATTTCACTAAATTTCCAATATTTTTAAAATCTGATAATAGGTCACAGTGAAAATAGAACAATGGATAGAGAATAACTGCTTGTGTCCCACAAGTTCAATTAAATGTACAGGATTCAGAAACTTTTTAAATTTTACATTTCAAAGAACCCTAAACAATCCAAAACTGTTATTCCATGATACTGTACTAAATACATGTTCATTAAATGTTAATCAGCTTTTTACTATATTTATACAGTGGTTTATGAATATAAAGTATAAAAACCATGAAAGAGTTTGCAGACTTTGGATATCCTGTAAGTCAATATCTGAAATCTCCTAACAGTACCCAAGAAATCTAGATTCTGAAAGTTTTCTTGAGGTAATGTGTTGAAAAGGTGAGAGGGGTTAGGTTAAACAATCTTTGAAAATGTTTGAAAATAAAGCAGCATGAACACTTCTTTTTGAATGGGTAACCGTAATAAATCTCAATAATCATAATAATTTTCCAAAAATCTTCCTTTCACAGAAATAATTGCTTCTATATGTTTCATGTACAGCAAATAGGTTTTCTAATCTTCTTTGTCAGCAATTTCTTATACCAAAAAAATTGTATGAAATACTAAGTCCTGTTTATGAGTTGCTCCCTGTGGTTTAGCTGAGGCCTGAAAACTACAATGTAGCATTTTGGAAAAAATATGCATCCCAGTAATGCAGCGCTGGAGGACAAGATGGAGAAGACCTCCACAGCTACCATGGCTTTTCCTTTTGTACTCAGATAGGCTGGAAAGAAGGAGATCCACACACTGCAAAAGGCCAACATGCTGAAGGTGATGAACTTGGCTTCATTAAAACTGTCAGGTAATTTACGGGCAAGAAAAGCCACAATAAAGCTGGCAATAGCCAAGATACCCATGTAGCCCAAGACACAGTAGAAGAAGAAAGCTGACCCCTCATTGCATTGTAAAATCATTTCTTGGGACTCTGAGTGCATGTCTAACTCAGGAAATGGGGGTGATATCGACAACCAAAGCATACAAATACATACTTGAAAGAGAGAACAGGAAAAGACAGTAGAAAAGGCCAATCTTTTCCCCACCCATCTTCTCATCTGAGATCCTGGTTTAGTGGCCATGAAAGCCACAACCACTGTGATAGTTTTGGCCAGTACAGTAGAAATGGCCACTGAGAAGGTGATTCCAAAAGCTGATTGTCGGAGGAGGCAGGTCACTTGGCCAGGATGGCTGAGAAAAAACAAAGAGGATAGAAAACAGAGCAGAAGAGAGACAAGCAGGGTGTACGTGAGGGACCGGTTGTTGGCTTTGACAATGGCAGTATCTCTGTGTTTAATAAAGGTCCTAAGTACCCACATTGTGAGGAAGAAGAGAGAAAGAGCAGTTGAAGCTAAACCAATGCCTAGGGTTTCTTCAATAGTTAGAAAGACCACCGGTTTCACAATGCATTCTTTCTTCTCTTTATTTGGATAATGATCTTCTGAACATTCAAAACAGTCATCCATATCTGGAAAAAAAGTCAAGGAATTTGTCATCTATGCATTCCCTATTTTTGAATTTTATTTCTATGTAAATACAGCTTTACTTCAATTGTATCATTTAAGAGTGGCATAAAATAAAGTACAATGGGAAGGGCAATTATTCTTTGAAATGCAGTCTTTCTAATTTTCAAGAAGATTTTCAAATCTTCTAACATTTTCAAATTTACTACAATATAGACAATCTGCATATATTCCAATGATGTGTTCATGNTGAAAGCTTGCTAGAATGACTAACCTACCCATTTGATTTGAAATCTTCCCTTCAGGACATCGAACACAGTCATAGCAACAGAATTTCTTTTCTTCATCTCCTTTCTTCCAAAATCCAGGGGAACAATGGTCATTACACTGAGAAAGTGGAAGAACCTGGTGAGAAATATAGATGGTTTTGAAAAGGAAGATCTTTAAAATAGTTTCTATTTTTTTTCCTTTACGGAGGCAAATAATCGTTTACTTCCCAAAGGCTTCTGAATTTTATTTAGCTAGATTTATACTGTGCATTAAAACAATGTTGAAGAGGAGCAGAGCAAGTAAATAAATTGGCATGAAGGCAATATTATGGAAATGAAACAATTCTTGTAATTTCAAATAGAATTGTAACCCATATATAAATTTGTAAACTTGGTTTTTAAATCATAATACCAGTTTATCAATTTGGTAAATGAACATTTGTATGGAACATGCTATTATTTTTCCTTTCAACAACAGAAATCAAATTTGGAAAGTGACTATCTTCAGTATGGTTCAACACATAAAGAGCAACAGATCATAATGGATCAAGATGCAATTTGTGCAGGCTTTTACACAATCATGATTACCTACCTGGTTAAATCCAGGGTGCCAAAGGATTGTGCTCCTCTCAATGATGAATTCCTTTACTTCTGGAGCATTGGACTTTAACTTTCCAACTTTAACTCTCTGAAAAGATCTGTTCGGAAAAGTGATCATGTTGACAACGTCAAAACCACCTTGACCTTCTCTTTTGTCCTTAAAGAAGACTTTTTCTCCAGCTGAGTTATTAAAAGAAATCCCTTGAATAAACTTGTGGAGCTACTTGAAGAAGGATAAGAAAATGGGAGTCCAGAAGAAAACAATGGATTAGGGATAAAAGGATTAAAACCTCTGTTTATTTTACTCCCATTTTCCAGGAAACGAAAAAATGTCTTCCTAACTTGAAATATAGAAGAAGAAAATGTCAACCCACAATGAATGATCAATAAATGAGGTATGGAAATCACTTTCATTGTGTTAGTCAATGATGACAAGTACTTTCAAGCACCAAGCTTAACAATTTTCCTGGTAGTATACTTTAAATCTAAAAACTAGCATCACTTCATGAAAACAGTGCACCTCTACTGATAAAATACCATTGTCATAGTCTTTAAATCCACAGTCTCAAAACCCTGTTGACTAAATTGCAAAATACTAATAAGAAAAATGAAATATCCACATTTAAGAAAAGTCTGTTGGGCACAGAGCAAAGAAACACTGCCTTCAGATCCTTCTTTGTTGAATTTTTCTTGGAACTGGACTGGATAAATTTACAAGAAAGGCCCATTTTATGAAATAGTTATTTATAGAACCAAGGATGATATATAAATCTCATTGACAAGATTGAAATTTGCAAAGCCATTGATTATTTTCATCCCCTTGTATTCTGTAACTTAGAATCACCTCTTATACCACCAGCTTTCTACTGATATGTGAGTATAGGCTAGGGAAAACCAGCCACAATCAATTGTAGATAAGAATGACTATTCACTAAAGCAGAAGATGGGTAAAGCATCTTTTGAGATATTACCTGCCAAGGCTGAAAGTTTGGAAATTCAAACCTTTGAAGCTTTTTTTGTTGGGATCTTGATCTCATTGTCTCATGTAAAGAATATGCCACTGCATAGACTGCATTGTAGATACTGTAACTTTGGCCAGTCATCTGCAACTCAAATACAGGTGCAGGCAGATTCTCCAATTTCTCTTCTCCACTACAAGTCTTATCATGTGTTAAGGAAAATTCTTTATTTGAAAATGAACAGTCAAACAATTGCTCCCAAACATCCTGAAAAAATCCATTTTCATGGCTTGAAGATTTGGCGACTTGAAGAAATTCTTTGAAGCCTTGAACTTCTCTTGAGTGCACTGTAAAAGAAAGGGCCCCATGGAACAACTGGAGATCCAAACCTGTTTGAAATGACGTCAGTATGAAATCAATGGGGTCCATCAGGATCCAAACCTTTTTCAATTGTGTGCTGTCTTTATCCTCTAGATCACATAGAAACACAACAATTCTGAGCCACAAAATTGTGAATGATTTTCCATAGACAAGAAAAGCATTTGCTTTCTGATCTATCAGCTTATTACAAATCATTGGGTTTCTTTGAAGTAATTTGGACACGTTTTCCAAGTTTACTAGTTGTGGAATTTTTTGTGAGAAAGCTATGCAGATGCCATTCTGGGAAAGCAGTGACTGCAGTTTCTGAAAGAAATGTTCTCCTTTGTTCGTATCAAGAGTGAAGACTCCAATCCATATCCATCCAAACTGGAGAAGAAGTTGTATAACTCCAGTATATTGATGGTCCTCATTTGGGACCATGCAATAAAGTGAAGATAACTTAGTACTCCGGAATTCTTCTTGGGCAAAAGAGCCATAAGTCAACTAAACTAAAAAAAAGGGAGAGCCATTATTCATGAGAATCAAGGGGGAAATATGGAAAAAAAATGATTGCTTGCTGAATGGAAATTGAATGAAGGTGTCCCTACACTGAACATTTCTCCGATTAGACATAGATTATGGAAGATGAACAATATAAGCAATATGGTCTCAGCATGAAATATTTCCTCATCTGTGGACTGGATTATGAAGCAAAATTAACATCCTGATGTAGGGTTCCAGAATTTTCATGCTCATGAACACCTGGAATATGGCTAAATCTGGAGAAAAGCAACCTAGAAGCAACCAAGGAGAGGAGCAACCTAGAACTAAGAAGAAAATCCCTAATGGTGAGAGCAATCGACCAATGGAAGAGCTTGCCTTCAAAATATGTGGGTGCTTCATCACTGAAGGCTTTCAAAAAGACACTGGACATCATTTATCTGCAATGGTATAGGGTCTCCTGTGCGAACAGGGGGTGGGACTAGAAGACCTTCAAGGTCCATTCCAACTCTATTATTCCATGTTCTATGTTCCTTAGAAGTAGACTTATTCAATAAAATACTTAAATGTGAAAGACTATCCATGAGATTCTACAGAAATGGAAAAAGTTAAGTGTGTTCTCCTTTATTGCTTTTTATATATACAGATCCCCAAAAGGACCATAAAGCAGCAATCATCCAAAAATTCTGGAAAAAAACATTTAGTTTTCTAGTAAACTATTATTATCAGATCCTAATAAAGACAATAAAGTCTGGCAGAAAGGCATGGCAAACATCTAATATATAACTTTCATTAGAAAAAAAGGCAAAGTTTCTCTCACATCCCCTGCCCAAACTACCTGTGGAATTTTGTAGACATTTACACTATCTGCCATATAAGATGATGTATCCGAACCTAATCCTCCTATGATGGCCATGAGATGCTTCCGGCTATCACATTTGTAGTTAGGGACAAATTCCTGGGATTTGAAAAGCAGGTCCAGAGTGGTGCGGTAGGTCATCCTTGGATTGTGGTAACTATCATAGATGTGGAACCCAAGAGTGATGTTAGGTAAGATTTGGGGGTCCTCATTGATCTCCTTCACAGCAAAAGCCAAGGCAAGGATGTGCTGATAGAATTTGGTTATTACACTGCAAATAGGTTAAATACCCCCATTAGAAATATATATATATATAATTCTTGTAAGGTGGCAACATTTCTATATGAAGAAGAAGAATTTTTGTCTCTTACTCAGGTAGATAGATGTCAGGTTTTCCAAAACACTCAATAATTAGTACAGAATTCAAATATACAAATGTACTATAACAATATAAAAACAATAGCTTTTTTTCAAGCTACCACTTTATTTTCTATCCACTTAACACAAAACTGAATATGAATAGATAACATAGACCTTTTAAAAAATACTTTAATCTCACTAAATGTTCTTCAAAAGACTTCTTGCAACATAGTTTCATACATTTTACAAGAAAGACTTTAACATAATATAAAGGAAATTATTTCTTCTCTAACATCCAAATAGATTTCCAAGATAAAATGACTTAGATAACATACAAAAAATGGCATTTATGTTCAAACAGCTTCTACGTATATACGTTTTGGAGGATCTGATTAAGATTAGAAACTACTTGGGAAGAAAAAAGAACCCTTACAGTGGTAAACCATAACCTTTTAAAGACGGATGCTCCTTAAATTTAATTTCAAAAAAGAAGTAAACAATTTGAGACACCATCCCACCAATGATGAGGTCACCAGGCTGGTACCAGTCATGTGGAACAAGGAAAGGATGACTGGCAGGGCAGCTCAGAGTAACTATTTTGTTCAACAGGAATACCAGAAGGAGTAACTTCATGACTTTCTGCAAATGAAGAAAATGTCTGGGTCTATCTTTCAAAGTGAAGTTCTGGCAGAGAAGACAGAAGGAAGCAAATTTGTGGAAGTGAAGCTCACACAATCAGCATTACCAATTCCTGCCACCCTGTGGCTCTTGAACTTTTTATATGGATTGTTTCTTCCTCCCTATTGGAGTGATTTCAGTAATTCATAAGGGACATAATTACCACTGAACTATAGGCAACCTGGCAATTTTCTTGATGTAGCTGATCAATATCTTTCTTTTAGATAACATAATACGTGACAGAGACTAAACCTGTTTTGAAAACACCTGGAGAAATAGAATTGGACAATTGTTAGGTTAAGACTTGATTTTGTATTTTATATTTTTATATTATTCTGTACATACATGCAGCCTGGATTTGTAAATAATATTTTTCTTTGTACGTAATATTAGGTTGCACTATTTGTCCAATTCTATTTCTTCAGATGTCAGCTCTTTTTCTGGCAAAATCTGCAACCACCTACACCATTCAGAATAACTAATTTACTTTATTTTGAGGATATCTTAGAAAGATTTGTTCCCAAAAAAACTCTGCAAGGGTTGAAAAAAGCCAATGATCAATAATCACAAATGTTTTAAATAGCATGCTTCATTTAGAGTGACTCAAAATCTTCAACCATTTCATTTTTTCCCTAAGATGAAAATGCAGATGTATAAATGTTATGTCAGTCCCTATTTCAATCATATGTCTCTCAAGTAAAGAAGTCAGTAGTACATTCAAGGTATGATTTCATAGAGATGTATTTAATTCTGGAATGTTTGAAGAAGCCAGTCATGTATCATGTGTAACAGGGTAAAAAGTCAAGAAGAGTATGCTTTCATCTGCTTCGCTATATTACATATAAGGGAAGGAAAAAAGAGGGAGGAAGCAATGTTCTGTGACTCCTACTCTTCTCACATGGTATCTTTGTGGACTCAAAAGGTCACCTTTCAAGCACTTTTTAATGTAAGATAATGAGTATTCAGTATTTTCCTACAGGAATTAGGACAGTGGACAGTGTAGTAGAATATCAGCTGTCACAGAAGAAGGAAAGAAGGAAGGAAAGATGGAAGGAAGGAAGGAAGGAAGGAAGGAAGGAAGGAAGGAAGGAGGGAGGGAGGGAGGAAGATGGCCTTTATCTAGATTCTCCTAATGAATACAAAGTCGCCACTGAACTTAGCTTTCTAGTGGGTTCCTTTCAGCATTTCCGAGAAGCTTTCACCCCCATTTGTACTCTGATACAGGTGGCCCAAAGAGCTCTCAGGGAGAATGCTAAGACCAGATGACTGCAAATAAATCTGATCCTTCCAACCCTCCATCCTGTTAAAACTACCACCCCCTTAGCCCTCTCCATCCTGCCAAAACCAATGAAGCTTCTTGGATGAGAGGTTTTGTTTAAAGTGATTTTGTTTATCTCACATTTAAAGGTGATAGGATAGAATAGAATAACAGAGTTGAA
>NW_015389195.1:80810-82230 GCF_001527695.2 Protobothrops mucrosquamatus | reverse complement strand
TGATTGAGTGGAAATAGATTTATGGATAGAGAGTGAATGGTTATGACCCAGCAAGAAAGCCTTTTTAAAAATAGAATATAGAGGATTCACCAATTCAATAAATTTTATATTTGAAAGAACCCTAAAAAATCCAAAACTGATATATTATGATACTGTGTTAAATATATGTTCTTAAAACTACGGTATTATTATAACTTTATATATGTTTCCTATAGAGAGTACTCTTTCTATTCCTTTTTTCAGAAATTTCTCTGAGCCAGAAAAACCACATGATGTACTAATTTCTCTTTGTGAGTTGCTCCCTGAGATTTAGCTGAGGCCTGAAAACTATGATGTAGCATTTTGGCAAAAATATGCATCCCAGTAATGCAGCGCTGGAGGACAAGATGGAGAAGACCTCCACAGCTACCATGGCTTTTCCTTTTGTAGTCAGATAGGCTGGAAAGAAGGAGATCCACACACTGCAAAAGGCCAACATGCTGAAGGTGATGAACTTGGCTTCATTAAAACTGTCAGGTAATTTACGGGCAAGAAAAGCCACAATAAAGCTGGCAATAGCCAAGATACCCATGTAGCCCAAGACACAGTAGAAGAAGAAAGCTGACCCCTCATTGCATTGTAAAATCATTTCTTGGGACTCTGAGTGCATGTCTAACTCAGGAAATGGGGGTGATATCGACAACCAAAGCATACAAATACATACTTGAAAGAGAGAGCAGGAAAAGACAGTAGAAAAGGCCAATCTTTTCCCCACCCATCTTCTCATCTGAGATCCTGGTTTAGTGGCCATGAAAGCCACAACCACTGTGATAGTTTTGGCCAGTACAGTAGAAATGGCCACTGAGAAGGTGATTCCAAAAGCTGATTGTCGGAGGAGGCAGGTCACTTGGCCAGGATGGCTGAGAAAAAACAAAGAGGATAGAAAACAGAGCAGAAGAGAGACAAGCAGGGTGTACGTGAGGGACCGGTTGTTGGCTTTGACAATGGCAGTATCTCTGTGTTTAATAAAAGTCCTAAGTACCCACATTGTGAGGAAGAAGAGAGAAAGAGCAGTTGAAGCTAAACCAATGCCTAGGGTTTCTTCAATAGTTAGAAAGACCACCGGTTTCACAATGCATTCTTTCTTCTCTTTATTTGGATAGTGATCTTCTGAACATTCAAAACAGTCATCCATATCTGGAAAAAAAGTCAAGGAATTTGTCATCTATGCATTCCCTATTTTTGAATTTTATTTCTATGTAAATACAGCTTTACTTCAATTGTATCATTTAAGATTGGTATAAAATAAAGAACAATGGGAAAGGCAATTATTCTTTGAAATGCAGTCTTTCTAATTTTCAAGAAGATTTTCAAATCTTCTAACATTTTCAAATTTACTACAATATAGACAATCTGCATATATTCCAATGATGTGTTCATG
>NW_015389195.1:67756-80628 GCF_001527695.2 Protobothrops mucrosquamatus | reverse complement strand
TGAAAGCTTGCTAGAATGACTAACCTACCCATTTGATTTGAAATCTTCCCTTCAGGACATCGAACACAGTCATAGCAACAGAATTTCTTTTCTTCATCTCCTTTCTTCCAAAATCCAGGGGAACAATGGTCATTACACTGAGAAAGTGGAAGAACCTGGTGAGAAATATAGATGGTTTTGAAAAGGAAGATCTTTAAAACAGTTTCTATTTTTTTTCCTTTATGGAGGCAAATAATCTTTTACTACCCAAAGGCGTCTGAATTTTATTAAGCTAGATTTATACTGTGCATTAAAAAAATGTTGAAATTACAAGGATGTATAAAAGGGCCTGCTTGAAGAGGAGCAGAGCAAGTAAATAAATTGGCATGAAGGCAATATTATGGAAATGAAACAATTCTTGTAATTTCAAATGGAATTGTAACCCACATATAAATTTGTAAACTTGGTTTTTAAATCATAATACCAGTTTATCAATTTGGTAAATGAACATTTGTATGGAATATGCTATTATTTTTCCTTTCAACAACAGAAATCAAATTTGGAAAGTGACTATCTTCAGTATTGTTCAACACATAAAGAGCAACAGATCATAATGGATCAAGATGCAATTTGTGCAGGCTTTTACACAATTATGATTATCTACCTGGTTAAATCCAGGGTGCCAAAGGATTGTGCTCCTCTCAATGATGAATTCCTTTCCTTCTGGAGCATTGGACTTTAACTTTCCAACTTTAACTCTCTGAAAAGATCTGTTCGGAAAAGTGATCATGTTGACAATGTCAAAACCACCTTGACCTTCTCTTTTGTCCTTAAAGAAGACTTTTTCTCCAGCTGAGTTATTAAAAGAAATCCCTTGAATAAACTTGTGGAGCTACTTGAAGAAGGATAAGAAAATGGGAGTCCAGAAGAAAACAATGGATTAGGGATAAAAGGATTAAAACTGAAAATGAAAAAATGTCTTCCTAACTTGAAATATAAAGAAGAAAATTTCAACCCACAATGAATGATCAATAAATGAGGTATGGAAATCATTTTTGTTGTATTAGTCAATGATGACAAGTACTTTCAAGCACCAAGCTCAACAATTTTCCTGGTAGTTTACTTTAAATCTAAAAACTATCATCACTTCATGAAAACAGTGCACCTCTACTGATAAAATACAATTGTCATAGTCTCCAACTCCACAGTCTCAAAACCCTGTTGACTAAACAGCAAAATACTAATAAGAAAAATGAAATATCCACATTTAAGAAAAGTCTGTTGGGCACAGAGCAAAGAAACACTGCCTTCAGATCCTTCTTTGTTGATTTTTTCTTGGAACTGGATTGGATAAATTTATAAGACAGGCCCATTTTATGAAATGGTTATTTATAGAACTAAGGATGATATATAAATCTCATTGACTAGATTGAGAAACTTCCTGACAGTTAGAACAATTAACCAATGGAACAACCTGCCTCCAGAAGCGGTGAATGCTCCAACACTGGAAGTTTTTAAGAAGAGACTGGACAGCCATTTGTCCAAAATGGTGTAGGGTTTCCTGCCTGAGCAGGGGGTTGGACTTGATAACCTCTAAGGTCCCTTCCAACTTTATTATTATTATTATATTATTATTTTCATCCCCTTGTATTCTGTAACTTAGAATCACCTCTTATACCACCAGCTTTCTACTGATATGTGAGTATAGGCTAGGGAAAACCAGCCACAATCAATTGTAGATAATAATGACTATTCACTAAAGCAGAAGATGGGTAAAGCATCTTTTGAGATATTACCTGCCAAGGCTGAAAGTTTGGAAATTCAAACCTTTCAAGCTTTTTTTGTTGGGATCTTGATCTCATTGCCTCATGTAAAGAATATGCCACTGCATAGACCGCATTGTAGATACTGTAACTTTGGCCAGTCATCTGCAACTCAAACACAGGTGCAGGCAGATTCTCCAATTTCTCTTCTCCACTACAATTCGTCTCATCCAATAAGAAAAATTCTTTATTTGAAAATGAACAGTCAAACAATTGCTCCCAAACATCTTGAAAAAATCCATTTTCATGGCTTGAAGATTTGGTGACTTGAAGAAATTCTTTGAAGCCTTGAACATCTCTTGAGTGCACTGTAAAAGAAAGGGCCCCATGGAACAACTGGAGATCCAAACCTCTTTGAAATGCCGTCAGTATGAAATCAATTGGGTCCATTAGGATCCAAACCTTTCTCAATGGTGTGCTTTTTTTATCCTCTAGATCACATAGAAACACAATAATTCTGAGGCATAAAATGGTGAATGATTTTCCATAGACAAGGAAAGCATTTGCTTTCTGATCTATCAGCTTATTACAAATCATTGGGTTTCTTTCAAGAAATTTGGACACATTTTCCAAGTTTACTAGTTGTGTAATTTTTTGTGAGAAAGCTATGCAGATGCCATTCTGGGAAAGCAGTGACTGCAGTTTCTGAAAGAAATGTTCTCCTTTGTTCGAATCAAGAGTGAAGACTCCAATCCATATCCATCCAAACTGGAGAAGAAGTTGTATAATTCCAGTATATTGATGGTCCTCATTTGGAACCATGGTATAAAGTGAAGATAACTTAGTACTCCGGAATTCTTCTTGGGCAAAAGAGCCATAAGTCAACTAAACTAAAAAAAAGGAGAGCCATTATTCATGAGAATCAAGGGGGAAATATGGGGAAAAAATGATTGCTTGCTGAATGGAAATTGAATGAAGGCGTCCCTACACTGAACATTTCTCCGATTAGACATAGATTATGGAAGATGAACAATATAAGCAATATGGTCTCAGCATGAAATATTTCCTCATCTGTGGACTGGATTATGAAGCAAAATTACCATCCTGATATAGGGTTCCAGAATGTTCATCCTCATGAACACCTGGAATATGGCTAAATCTGGAGAAAAGCAACCTAGAAGCAACCAAGGAGAGAAGCAACCTAGATCTAAGGAGAAATTTCCTAATGGTGAGGAGCAATCGACCATGGAAGAGCTTGCCTTCAAAATATGTGGGTGCTTCATCACTGAAGGCTTTGAAAAAGACACTGGGCATCATTTATCTGCAATGGTATAGGGTCTCCTGTGCGAACAGGGGGTGGGACTAGAAGACCTTCAAGGTCCATTACAACTCTATTATTCCATGTTCTATGTTCCTTAGAAGTAGACTTATTGAATAAAATACTTAAATGTGAAAGACTACCCATGAGATTCTGCAGAAATGGAAAAAGTCAAGTGTGTTCTCCTTTATTGCTTTTTATATATACAGATCCCCAAAAGGACCCAAGAGCAGCAATCATCCAAAAATTCTGGAAAAAAACATTTAGTTTTCTACTAAACTATTATTATCAGAGCTCAATAAAGACATAGCACATCTATTGCCAGGTGATGGTCAAAACACAATAGTTGCCCCCTTAAATAAGTTTAATGTTGTTTCTGTAAGCATTGATGATGTTATCTAGTTAAGGTAATGAATTGTCTGCAAGAAAACAAGCAAGCTCAGAGAGCACCAAGGACCCCCAATAACTTATGTTTTCCATTTTAATTTTCCGATCTATGATCATGATAAAAGATTTTGATTTTTTAAAATTGCATTAGCTTGGGCCAATACACTGCATTGTGGAATCAAATTACAGAAGGGTAGCAAAGTGGAATTCACTGAAGTCCGGCATGGTGAACATCTAATATATAACTTTCATTAGAAAAGAAGGCAAAGTTTCTCTCACATCCCCTGCCCAAACTACCTGTGGAATTTTGTAGACATTTACACTATCTGCCATATAAGATGATGTATCCGAACCTAATCCTCCTATGATGGCTATGAGATGCTTCCGGCTATCACATTTGTAGTTAGGGACAAATTCCTGGGATTTGAAAAGCAGGTCCAGAGTGGTGCGGTAGGTCATCCTTGGATTGTGGTAACTATCATAGATGTGGAACCCAAGAGTGATGTTAGGTAAGATTTGGGGGTCCTCATTGATCTCCTTCACAGCAAAAGCCAAGGCAAGGACGTGCTGATAGAATTTGGTTATTACACTGCAAATAGGTTAAATACCCCCATTAGATATATATATATAATTCTTGTAAGGTGGCAACATTTCTATATGAAGAAGAAGAATTTTTGTCTCTTACTGAGGTAGATAGATGTCAGGTTTTCTGAAACACTCAATCATTAGTACAGAATTCAAATATACAAATGTACTATAACAATATAAAAATAGTAGCTTTTTTTCAAGCTACCACTTTATTTTCTATCCACTTAACACAAAACTGAATATGAATAGATAATGTAGACCATTTAAAAAATACTTTAATCTCACTAAATATTCCTCAAAAGACTTCTTGCAGCATAGTTTCATACATTTTACAAGAAAGACTTTAACATAATATAAAGGAAATTATTTCTTCTCCAACAAAATGACTTAGATAACATACAAAAAGTGGCATTTATGTTCAAACAGCTTCTATGTATATACGTTTTGGAGGATCTGATTAAGATTAGAAACTACATGGGAAGAAAAAAAGAACCCTTACAGTGGTAAAGCATAACCTTTTAAAGATGGATGCTCCTTAAATTTAATTTCAAAAAAGAAGTAAACAATTTGAGACACCATCCCACCAATGATGAGGTCACCAGGCTGGTACCAGTCATGTGGAATAAGGAAAGGATGACTTGCAGGGCAGCTCAGAGTAACTATTTTGTTCAACAGGAATACCAGAAGGAGTAACTTCATGACTTTCTGCAAATGGAGAAAATGTCTGGGTCTATCATTCAAAGTGAAGTTGTGGCAGAGAAGACAGAAGGAACCAAATTTGTGGAAGTGAAGCTCACACAATCAGCATTACCTCTTCCTGCCACCCTGTGGCTCTTGAACCTTTTATGTGGATTGTTTCTTCCTTCCTATTGGAGTGATTTCAGTAATTCATAAGGGACATAATTACCACTGAGCTATAGGCAACCTGGCAATTTTCTTGATATAGCTGATCAATATCTTTCTTTTAGATAACATAATAAATGACAGAGAGTAAACTTGTTTTGAAAACATCTGGAAAAATAGAGTTGGACAATTAATAGGTTAAGACTTGATTTTGTATTTTGTATTTTTATATTATTCTGTACATACATGCAGGCTGGATTTGTAAATAATATTCTCCTTTGTACATAATATTAGGTCACACTACTTTATTAGCATGGACATCATAATCTCCAGATAAAATCCCTTATTTGTTAAATTTCTAGCTATGTGTATGCCTGTGTCAGCTCTTTTTCTGGCAAAATCTCCAACCACCTACACCATTCAGAATAACTTATTTACCTTATTTTGAGGATATCTTAGAAAGATTTGTTCCCCAAAAACTCTGCAAGGGTTGAAAAAAACAAATGATCAACTATCACAAATGTTTTAAATAGCATGTTTCATTTAGAGTGACTCAAAATTTTCAACCACTTCATTTTCCCCCTAAGATGAAAATGCAGATATATAAATGTTATATCATTCCCTCATTTCAATCATATGTCTCTCAAGTGGTTCATAGTTTCAAGAAGAAACTAGGGAAAGAAGAGTTAGATATGTTGCCTTATAAAGCTGGAGTTTCTACATTTTTCAATTGCAGAAAAAAATGCATATATTTGATATGATCAGGAATTATATGGGACTGGGGACAGGCATTATCCAATGTACTAGGCCAGTTATGGTGAACCTTTTAGAGACCGAGTGCCCAAACTGCAACCCAAAACCCACTTATGCATCGTTGAGTGCCGGGTGGGTGTGGCCCATTGGCTGGGTGTGGCCCATTGGCTGGGTGTGGCCCATTGGCTGGGTGTGGCCCATTGGGTGGGCGTGGCTGCAGTGGTAACGTCAGACTGGGTGGGACTAAAAAGTTCAATCAATCAATTCCAACTTTGCAAGATCTTTTTCTTTCTGTGAGAAGTTGAAATTGACTGATTGATTGAACCTTTTTTTTTTTTTACATGGCAGCAGAGGCCTAAAGCAAAAAGGTTTTATAAAACCCAGCTGAAGGCCTAGGACTGGGGCGACGGCGCATGTGCCCACAGAGAGGGCACTGAGTGCCACCTCTGGCACCCGTGCCACAGGTTCGTCACCACTGTACTAGGCAATCTCTAAAGCATTCAGTTCATCTTTGTAAGATCTTCTTTGAAATCCTCGTCTCTCGATTTAATTTTGCATATTAGAACATGATCAATTACTGCACTGCTGTGACTAAGAATGGGACGTCAGTGGTAGAATCAAGCCAAGTATACATAGTTTTGTAGTTATTTCTAGGATGTTTGAGGAAACTAGTCATGTATCCTGTGCAAGAGAGCAAAATTTCAGGAATAGTAAATTCCCATCTGGTTCCCTACATAAGGTGTATTTTCTGAATAGCTAAGTGTCAATGAAATTTGGGAGAAACTCCCAGAAAAGAATGGAAACTTTTTTTCTCTGACCCCTATTCTTTTCACAAGGTATGATTGTGGAATCAAATTGTAACTTTCCTAAGCACTTTACAGTGATTGAAGAATTTGACTAGAGATCTAGATCAGTCCAACAGAAGGCTATGAAAATCTACCTTTTCCTATAGGAATTAGGGATATATTAAGGAAGGAAGGAAGGAAGGAAGGAAGGAAGGAAGGAAGGAAGGAAGGAAGGAAGGAAGGAAGGAAGGAAGGAAGAAAGAAAGAAAGAAAGAAAGAAAGGTGGATTTTATCTGTATTCTTCTAATGAATATAAGATGTCTACTGAGCCTTGATTGCTAAAAGCTACTTTATACAATAAAATAAAATCAGAATAGAGCTGGAAGGGACCTTGCAGGTCTTCTAGTCCAACCCCCTGCTCAGGCAGGAAACCCTATACCATTTCAGACAAATGGCTGTCCAATCTCTTCTTAAAAACTTCCAGTGTTGGAGCATTCACCACTTCTGGAGGCAGGTTGTTCCACTGGATAATTGTTCTAACTGTCAGGAAGTTTCTCCTTAATTCCAAGTTGCTTCTCTCCTTAATTAATTTTTATCCATTGTTTCTATTTCACTGGGTTTATGCAAATATAACAACAACAACAACAACAACAACAACAACAACAATAATAATAATAATAATAATAATAATAATAATAATAATAAAGTTGGAAGGGACCTTGGAGGTCATCGAGTCCAACCCCCTGCTCAGGCAGGAAACTCTATACCATTTCGGACAGATGGCTGTCCAGTCTCTTCTTAAAAACTTCCAGTGTTGGAGCATTCACCGCTTCTGGAGGCAGGTTGTTCCACTGGTTAATTGTTCTAACTGTCAGGCAGGTTCTCCTTAGTTCTAGGTTGCTTCTCTCCTTGATTAGTTTTCATCCGTTGCTCATGAAATACTTTGTTTTAAAAGTAGGATCCACATATAGGATCTTTACATTCTTTTTCAAATTATACTTGTCAAACTAGAGGATATTTGTTGGAAATGAATATTTTACTCTTTTTCTTTTCTCTGTTACCCATGCCAAAATGTGAGCACATAGTTTTAAGGAAAGTGATTATGTAATTCTTTTTTATTATTATTTTGTTGTTGTATGTCAATCCTGATTTTATGTTATATCTCTTACTTCTTTAAGGTCCCTTTCTGATGTACAACTTTTTTCATCAGGGATGGGAACTGTAAGACCAAGACAAAATCTCAATTTGCTCACTAAAGCAGTGGTGGGATTCAGCCAGTTTGCACCACTTTGGCAGAACCACTTTGGTAGCTAATTTTTTGTTGCTCAGGCCCAGAATGGACTTCCGGAAGCGGCATCCACACAGAGAACAGTTGTTTAGATATTTGAATCCCACCACTGCTGTAAAGTTACAGTTGTCTCCATCACTACATGTGGCTATGTTTGGAACTGGATCCATCAGCCTCCAGGAAAAAGAATAGATTGGCAGAACTGAGCCCTACAATGGGAGCATATAGTATTCATCTTCTCTTCAAAGTTGCACCATCATTACTTCAGACAACTCCAAAAATGAGTATTCCCTTCAGTTGAACTACTTATCAGCTGCTGACACTCCCAAATATTATTGTGCTGGAGACTTACATTGACAGATTTGGCTTGTACTTCTGAGCAAAAACAGGAAATTGATTCTGACTGGGCATTCCTGTTCCCTCAGATAAAAACTGAAAGTCTCACAAGGTTGAAATATACCACTTATGAATTCAATGTAGGTATTTATTTGATGGAGTGGATAAAGGAGAAAAAAAGCAATGTAGCTTAGCACCCACAGAGAAGGCCCAGGGGGAGGGCCTTCTCTGTGGGTGCCCCCACCCTCTGGAACGAACTACCCCCCGAGATCCGGACGATTCCGGATCTCCTATCTTTTCGCCGCGCCCTCAAGACATGGCTTTTTCAGCAAGCGGGTCTGGCCTAGGGAGAATTTTAAATAGGGACAATTTTAATTAGAATTTTAATGGTAACACAGCAGTAAATATTTGTTTTTAATTGGTTTTTATTGGGGATAGTGTTTGTATCGTTTTAATATGCTGTAAGCCGCCCTGAGTCCTGTCGGGAGAAGGGCGGCATATAAGTTTAATAAAATAAATAAATAAATAAATAAATAAATCTGTTTCTAATTTCCCTCTTCAGATCATCAGCTTAATGGTATAAGCCAGGGTTCTGTTTTACTGTATGAGAAATGCAAACGGATAGATGATTACATTTGGAAAAGTTTTCCTCTTGGGGGAAGCAAAGTACAAGTACAAAATAAGACTAAAGAATGATATTAATATAAATAAATAACAGAAGTCTTCTTGCACAATTGTAACCTTTGCTGCATCTATTCATTCATTTTTGGTTCAATTTGGCTGGAGTTTAATTTTGTTTGCCTTCTATTTCTCCCCATTCTCTTTTTCCTAGCAGTCCCCGAATTCAAATTTTCAATTGCTTTTCATTTCAACTATATATGCAAGGTGGGAGAACTTTATCAAATAGAAGTCAAACACTTTATGGAAACAGTGGTAGAGGGAACATTTTGGTGGGCTTTAATAACCATTAAGAGGTTAAACTGGTTACAGCACTTGAAGAGCAGTTACAGAAAACATTAGTAGTACTTCCTGAAATCTTTGTAAATATTTTCTTTGATATCTTTGTCACTCAGTTTAATTTTGTATATTACAACAGAGGGCATTTTTGTTCTGCTGTGAAAAAAGTAAGGAAGTCAGTAGTACATTCAAGGTATGGTTTCATAGAGATGTATTTAATTCTGGAATGTTTGAAGAAGCTAGTCATGTATCATGGGTGCAACAGGGCAAAAAGTCAAGAAGAGTATGCTTTCATCTGTTTCCCTATATTACATATAAGGGAAAGAAAAAAGAGGAAGGAAGCCATGTTCTGTGACTCCTACTCTTCTCACATGGTATCTTTGTGAACTCAAAAGGTCACCTTTCAAGCACTTTTTAATGTAAGATAGTGAGTATTCAGTATTTTTCTATAGGAATTAGGACAGTGGACAGTGTAGTAGGATATCAGCTGTCACAGAAGAAGGGAGGGAGGGAGGGAGGGAGGGAGGGAGGAAAGAAGGAAGGAAGGAAGGAAGGAAGGAGGGAGGGAGGGAGGAAGATGGCCTTTATCTAGATTCTCCTAATGAATACAAAGTCGCCACTGAATTTAGCTTTCTAGTGGGTTCCTTTCAGCATTATCGAAAAGATTCCACCCCCATTTGCACTCTGATACAGGTGGCCCCAAGAGCTCTCAGGGAGAATGCTAAGACCAGATGACTGCAAATAAATCTGATCCTTCCAACCCTCCCTCCATCCTGTTAAAACTACCACCCCCTTAGCCCTCTCCATCCTGCCAAACCAATGAAGCTTCTTGGATGAGAGGTTTTGTTTAAAGTGGTTTTGTTTATCTCACATTTAAAGGTGATAGGATAGGATAGAATAACAGAGTTGAAAGGGACCATGGAGGTATTCTAGTCCTACCCCCTGGTCAGACAGGAAACCCTATACCATTTCAGACAAATGGTTGTCCAGTCTCTTCTTAAAAACTTCCAGTGTTGGAGCATTCACAACTTCTGGAGGCAAGTTGTTCTACTGATTAATTATTCTGTCAGGAAATTTAATTCAAGGTTGCTTCTCTCTTTGATTAGTTTCCACCTATTCCTTCTTATCCTGCCCTCAAGTCCTTTGGAGAATAGCCTGACTCCCTCTTCTTTGTAGCAACCCCATCCAGTTGTCTTTTGAAAAAGCAACTTTGATACTAACAGTGACTCCTCTGCCACAGAGATTGTAGTACCAGGGCTTGCAGCCATGCCAGGGAGGTTGGTTGCACCAAATTCTGAATCTTTTGTATATTTGGAGCATTGTCAAAGGGCAAAAACTGAACAAAGGTTGCAGTAGAGCATCCACTGTTGCATGGTCAGTCCCTGCTTCTGTTTCTAGATCAGATGTCATGCTGGTCTTTTCCATTGTTCACAGAAAAGTATCACCAGAATGGAGATTAATGTCAGGCAGAAAAAAGAGGTGCATACAAATAAGAGGTTCAAATAAACTGACTTATTGCTTAAATTATCAGCATAAAGAGATAAAGGTAAACAGCATTCAAGGGGAGTTGGAGAGTTACTTCACTTGTGGCTATGGAAGACCTCTAAACTAATTCCTTTTTTCACTCTTCCCTCTGGTTCTACCAACCTTCCATATAAATAAAATTACTCTTCATTATAGTTATTGGGCAGCAAACACTTTGAATAAAAGAAAAGGCAGAAGCAAGAATACATTTCATTTCATTTTATTAAATTTATCATATTATCAATATCTGATAACTGATTAAGTGGAAATAGATTTATGGATAGAGAGTGAATGGTTATGGCCCAGCAAGAAAGCCTTTTTAAAAATAGAATATAGAGGATTCACCAATTCAATAAATTTTATATTTGAAAGAACCCTAAACAATCGAAAACTGATATGTTATGATACTGTGTTAAATATATGTTCTTAAAACTACAGTATTATTATAACTTTATATATATTTCCTATAGAGAGTACTCTTTCTATTCCTTTTTTCAGAAATTTCTCTCAGCCAGAAAAACCACATGATGTACTAATTTCTCTTTGTGAGTTGCTCCCTGAGATTTAGCTGAGGCCTGAAAACTATGATGTAGCATTTTGGCAAAAATATGCATCCCAGTAATGCAGCGCTGGAGGACAAGATGGAGAAGACCTCCACAGCTACCATGGCTTTTCCTTTCGTACTCAGATAGGCTGGAAAGAAGGAGATCCACACACTGCAAAAGGCCAACATGCTGAAGGTGATGAACTTGGCTTCATTAAAACTGTCAGGTAATTTACGGGCAAGAAAAGCCACAATAAAGCTGGCAATGGCCAAGACACCCATGTAGCCCAAGACACAGTAGAAGAAGAAAGCTGACCCCTCATTGCATTGTAAAATCATTTCTTGAGACTCTGAATGCATGTCTAACTCAGGAAATGGGGGTGATATCAACAACCAAAGCATACAAATACATACTTGAAAGAGAGAACAGGAAAAGACAGTAGAAAAGGCCAATCTTTTCCCCACCCATCTTCTCATCTGAGATCCTGGTTTAGTGGCCATGAAAGCCACAACCACTGTGATGGTTTTGGCCAGTACAGTAGAAATGGCCACTGAGAAGGTGATTCCAAAAGCTGATTGTCGGAGGAGGCAGGTCACTTGGCCAGGATGGCTGAGAAAGAACAAAGAGGATAGAAAACAGAGCAGAAGAGAGACAAGCAGGGTGTACGTGAGGGACCGGTTGTTGGCTTTGACAATGGCAGTATCTCTGTGTTTAATAAAGGTCCTAAGTACCCACATTGTGAGGAAGAAGAGAGAAAGAGCAGTTGAAGCTAAACCAATGCCTAGGGTTTCTTCAATAGTTAGAAAGACCACCGGTTTCACAATGCATTCTTTCTTCTCCTTATTTGGATAGTGATCTTCTGAACATTCAAAACAGTCATCCATATCTGGAAAAAAAAGTCAAGGAATTTGTCATCTATGCATTCCCTATTTTTGAATTTTATTTCTATGTAAATACAGCTTTACTTCAATTGTATCATTTAAGATTGGCATAATATAAAGAACAATGGGGAGGGCAATTATTCTTTGAAATGCAGTCTTTCTAACATTTTCAAATGTTCTAACATTTTCAGATTTACTACAATATAGATAATCTGCATAAATTCCAATGATGATTTCATGTGGGTTTTCTGGTGAGAAGAAAGGAGAAACCATGATATTAAATGCTTATCCTAAGTTAACAAAGAAAAATATTTTGTTTACTGAGTCTAAGGGAGAAGAACAACTAATGCAAATAAGATTGAAAATGCAACAAAAATATAAATTTAATTAAATAACTTAATAGATATAGATCATGTCATCATATAAACTCTGTGGTTCAATACATATATAGTTTGTATCTGTATAGGAAACATGAACTGCAGGAATCTCAAAGGCAGATGGATTGTGATCCACAGGTAAAGAAATGAATATTCACCTTGAAGTTCTCATAAAACTTCTAATTATATGCATCCTAAAGTAATGTTCTACAGTTTACTTAAGCATATCTAATGAAAGCTTGCTAGAATGACTAACCTACCCATTTGATTTGAAATCTTCCCTTTGGGACATCGAACACAGTCATAGCAACAGAATTTCTTTTCTTCATCTCCTTTCTTCCAAAATCCAGGGGAACAATGGTCATTACACCGAGAAAGTGGAAGAACCTGGTGATAAACATAAAAGGTTTTGAAAAGGAAGATCTTTATTATTTATTTATTAATTTATTTATTAATTTAATTTATATACCGCCCTTCTCCCGGAGGACTCAGGGCGGTGCACAGCATATTAAAACAAATAACAATAAAATACCAGAATAAAAACCCCT